>NC_073306.1:114155302-114317802 GCF_027595985.1 Sorex araneus
TTGTTTTCCAGAAAGACTGGACCAGTCGGCATTCCCACCAACAGTGAAGAAACGTCCCTTTTTCCCCACATCCATGCCAGCACTGGTTGCTTTTGTTCTTTTGAATGTGTGCCAGTCTCTGTGGTGTGAGATGATATCTCATTGTTGTTTTGATTTGCATTTCCCTGATGACTAGGGATGTGGAGCATTTTTTCATGTGCCTTTTGGCCATTTGTATTTCTTTTTTGAGGAAACTTCTGTTCATTTCTTCTCCCCATTTTTTGATGGGGTTGGAGGTTTTTTTCTTATTCCCCACCTTTCTTGTGCCCTGCTGGACACCAAATACAGCCCAACACAGAGACCCCACCCCTACTATTTCTCCCCCCTCTGCCAACCGAGCACCATAGAAATGGGATGGAAAGAACTGACTCACTGAGTGAGGGGGAGCAGGAAGTTTGGGGGTCCTGAGAATCCCCCTCAAGCAGGTGTCTGATGCCACATCCTTTGGAGTTGGGGCCTTGCTGTGTCTTGGGCCTCTCTGGTGGCAGTGGCCTGTAAGGAGGCATGTCAAGAAGAGACGATGGATGCCCATGGGTGGACTGGGGGGCATGGCCTCTGGTCCAGGGGTCTGACAGGGCAGCAGGAGAAGGCGTAACTGTTCCTCCCTTTTCACCTGCTTTACCTCCTTTACCAGTTGGCCTCTGCACACACACATCAGCTCTTTCAGTTGAGGTAGGGGGGAACAGTGCGGGGGGCTCAAGTGCCGATCTCCTCCTGAGTCATTCTAATGTTCCCTCCTCTCTGGACCCTCAGCCCCCACCACCAGGAGGAGCAGCCCTCACACCCACCTGACCAAAGCTCTCCAGAGTGATGCTGTCCACACCAGGGGTCAAGCCCCCACCTCGGGCCCCAGGACAGCCCTCACTAGCAGTGGGCCACTGCTCACACCGGGACCCCTCACCGTGGCCCGACTGTTACCCTCCACGGCCTCAGAGACCTTCAGGCTGAGTTCTGTATCCAGCTACAGCGTCACCAGCCCAGGGCCCTCGTTCACAGGCCCCAAGAGGATGCCGGAGTCCCAGACAGAGACAGCCTCTCCCCAGCATGTTGGCCTGGAGCCCACTGCCACCCACGCCGGGCACCTGAGCACCGGATCACCCACCACAGGAATGTGCCACACCAGCATATCTCTCCTGGACACGCTGCCCCCCACCAGGTACCCCCGGGTGTGGTGAGATGCACTTCCCTAGGGCATCCACTCTTGGGGCCCGAGCAGGCCTGAGGGGCCCTTGCCCAGGGCAGACTTTGGCTCTCTGGGAGCAGAGTCCGGCCAGGTGCCCAGGGGAAACTGCAGTAAAACATGTGTCGTGAAGGGTAGGGCAGGGAAGTGGGCTCAGGGGCTGGGGCAGCAGACAGTCGCGGGGTGGGTAGTAAAACGTGCGCATGCTCCAGGGTGCCTAAGAAACTGAGAAGTGGAAGGTGGAAGACAAGTTACTTGGGGGTCCCTCAAACATTCTCTGAGCACAGGCAGGCTGGAAGGAACTCTCTGAGCAGTCCGTGACCTCAGGGCAGCAAGAGCTCAATCCCTCCCAAAATAGGGGACTGGCGTCAGTCCTCTGTGGGCAAGGGGCTTGTTGAGGTTGCTGTCTGAGCCCTGAGAGTGCCAGGAAGGAGGGACAGTCCCCTCCAAGCAATCAGGGAGGGACTGGGGTAGTGGTGGGGTGTGGGTCTGGCGTGAGCCTGAGCCGGGGTCTGTTCCCATCATCACGTGGTGCCCTGAGCATCACCAGATGCCATGCTGGAGGCCCTCAGCTTTGCAAGGGCGTCCTAGGTCCCCCCTACACTGCAGAGCCCAAGCAGTATCACATTCTCAGGCCCTTGCCCTGATTCTTTTGGCTAAGGGTCATGGTGGGCCCTACACCTCCAGAGCACCACTTTAGAAACACCCCCCACCCCAAACAAAGTGTTAGAACAGAAATGCTGAGAGCAGGTGCACACAGCGCTTCCCAGAAGCAGAGGCCAGCCTCTGCGGGCAGAGCAGGAGGTTCTCTCCCCTGCCACACTCGGGGACGCCAGGGGCATCTAACCCACGAAGAGCAGGCTGAAGGGGATGAGAAGGGGTGTCTGAGGCTCTGTCCAGCTATGGACTTGCTCCCTGTCAAGTGGGAGTGGGACTCGCCGTGGAAAAGGTGTACCCTCAATGGACACCGGGACCCTCAGTGGACACAGGGACCCTCAGTGGAGATGGGGACCCTCGGTGGAGATGGGGACCCTAAGTGGATACGGAGACTCTCAGTGGAGACGGGGACCCTCAGTGGACATGGGGACCCTCAGGGGAGATGGGGATCCTCAGTGGTTATGGGGACTCTCAGGGGACACGGGGACCCTCAGTGGATATGGGGACCCTCAGTGGATATGGGGACCCTCAGGGGAGATGGGGACCCACAGTGGGGACAGGGGCCCTCAGTGGATAAGGGAGACCCACAGTTGTGATGAGGACCCTCAGTGGAGATGGGAACCCTCAGTGGGAAAGGAGGAGCCATAGTGGCCATGGGGACCCACAGTGGAGGCAGAGGACTCTCAGTGGGTCCTTAAGGAGGAGATCCCTCCCTGTCCTGGCCCACTCTGCTCACGAGGCGCACAGTCAGTGTAGGGCAGAGTGGGGGCCCCCCTCACCTTCTCCTGCCCCGCAGACCCCAGGACTCCTCCCCCGCTGTGCTCGTGGGGGCGCTGGCCCTGGTCCCAGTGCCTCTGCTACTCCTCGTGGTCTACGGCTTCTGGAAGAAGAGACACGTGGGAAGTGAGTAGCACCTGTGTCCCCGCGCCTGGGGGCTGGACCCTCACAAAGCCCCTGACCATGTACCATGCCCCTACTGTGTGGTTCTCTCCTGTTGGGTTTGGGGGGGGGTACCGTGTTTTCCCCCGGGCCAGGCTGAGGGGCGGGCAGAGTAGAGCCCCACAGCCCCTTTGGAGCTGCTCAGAACCCGGGGCTGGCCCAGCGGCTGGGGGTGACCCTGGGGTCTGGCCCCTCCTCACCTCTGCCCTATCCTGCAGGCTACAGCGTGTGCCACAACCCCACTGGACCTTGGAAGCAGCTGCCCAGTAGACCGGAGCCTCCATGGAAGCCTGCGTGGTCAGAGGCCACCTAGCCAGGCCAGGGCACATATCCCAGAGGGGCCCCCGAGGACAGGGACGGAGGGGACCGGCTGCAGTGGGGCCAGCGTGGGGCGTTGGTAAACCGGCTCTGAGTCAGCCGGCCTTCACACTCAGGTTCCTGGACCTCCAGGCTGGGGAAGGCCCAGGATGAGGACAGTGTGGGAGCTAACCAGGATATTCTGCTCGAAGCCCAGAACCTGGAGCCTCTGATGGTGACAGAGAAGTCCCCGTGCTGCTGTTGACAGGCCTCAGCACCTCTGGGACTTGGGACTACAGCCAAGCTGAGGGGCAGGGGACGCCAAGGATGCCTGTCCACCCCTGGGCCCTCTGTCCTCACGCTCCCCTGGTGAAAATGGCTGATGCCCCCGACCTGTGAGGGCCAGCAGCCAAGTCCCCCCACCGTGCCCACTCAGAGGATGAGTCCCTGACAGGCCTGGTGGGGGCTGACCTTGTGTCCTGCTCTGCGGCTACCCCTGCTGCCCGTCCCTCCTGCACCTCTGAGATCCCCGGCTGCAGGTCCAGCCTGTCCTGCGATGGGGGTGGAGGGTGCAGAGACTGAACTTGGGGCTCTCGTCCAGCTCCAACTCTGAGTCTCGCCATGGGCTGCGACCCCAGAGGCCCCCGGAGGGAAGGCCATGAGGCTGCACTGCAGACCTGAGGGCTGGGGGTGTTTCTCTAGTTCTCCACTCTGGACCCTGGGTCAGACACTATGCAGGGGGAGAGCCAAGGTCACGACCAGGGCAGTGACACAGCCTGGTGGGCAGCCAGTGAGAATGGCTCAAGGATGTGGGAGAAAGGGAGGGGCCGGGTGGTCCTGGAGGACTACATGGAGGCATCCCTTCCTGCCACCCAGGCAAGGACCCTGGATGGGCTGTAGAAGGAGAAACTGACAGACCCGGTGCCAGGAAACACACACACACACACACACACACACACACACACACACACACACACACACACACACACACACACGGTCCCATGTGCACACAGAGCCGCATCTGTCCTCCTTCCCAGGACTGGTGGCTGTCACTCTGGTGCCTAACCTGGAGGGGTTAATCACCTGGACTCAAGAGCTCCTGAGAGACCTCACCTCCCTTCCCTCCCACAGTCGCTCCCTGGACGGCACCCGGGAGGGCCCAGCCTCTAACCTGAGCACAGCCTCATTGTGCCTCTCGTGAAAGGGGACACCAATTCCTACCTCTCGAGACTCTCAGGACAGAACAAAGCACGAGAACCTTGACAACTCAGTAAACGCTGCCTGTGTTGCTTCCTTCCTGGTTTTCCTTTCAGCTCAGCGTCTGGTGTCACCTCCTACCCTTAAGACTCTGGGACCCCTTTCCTTGTCAGGTCTTTCCCCTTCTTCCTCAATTGGGAGGGGCCATGGCCAGGCCCTCGCTAGTGATTGCCAGGTCTCAGCAGAGGCCATGTCTGTGGCTGAAGTCAGGCAGGGTAGCCAGTAAGGTAGCGAGCTGCCCTGTTGGCCTCTGACCTGGAGTCCTGAAAAGGTGCTTACCGAAGGGACCCGGTCACACAGGGGACACTGCCTCAACGCCTGGGAATGCCACTTCAACCCAACTTCTGGGAGCCTCCGGACAGCTCCCCACCAGCCTGGCTTCTGGGGCATCCCCCGGTGCAGACGGAGGGACAGAGATGGTCAAGAGAAGCCACAGGAGGAGTTTATCGGGGTGCGCTCCCGAGAGGCCTGGCTGATGCCCAGGAAGGGTGGAGTCCAGCCGTGTCACTGAGGGTCTCAGCAGGGTTTGAAGGTGTCTTAGGCGGGAAGGGAGCAGAGACCAGTAGGTGCTTGGGAGTGAGGGTGGGGGTGGGTGAAACAAGCCTGGATCAGTACTGTCTTCCTCCAAGGGGCAGGTGATCTTTGGTCCTGGAAAGTGTCACTATCTCATCGTCGAGCACCTTACATACCCCCTTCCATCCCCACACCCTCCCCAGCCTCAGCCCAGAACCCCAACCCAGAGGGTAGGGCAGTACGGGGGCAGGGGTGCTGCAGCTGCCTCTCTCATGGGTGGGACAGAGAACCTTCCTGAGCCTTAGATGTGACAACTGTGAGAGCTTCTGGAGCCACCCAGAGAGGTCTAGAGAAGGCTTAGGCCTTAGGCAGTGCAGGCCCACTCAGACCCAGGACCCAGAGATGACCCTGAGTCTGATGAGCCCTAACACTGCCACCCCCCCCCCCCTCCGTGGGCTGATGAGAGGCTGAGAGATCTCGAGCCATGGGAAAGCCGGGGGACCCCCCTGCACCTCAGCTCTGCTCCCCCGGACCAAGCCCACCGTTCTACATGCTTCCTGCCACCTCCTTTTCACTTTGCTTTGGATCCAGAAATGGCCTGTGGGGTGGGAGGGGAAGTTCTGCTTCTCCTCTAACAAAAACTCTCTTTTCTTTGTTTTTCTGCTTAATTTTTTTTTTCTTTTTGGGTCACACCTGGCGATACACAGGGGTTACTCCTAGCTCTGCACTCAGGAATCCCCCCTAGAGGTGCTCAGAGGACCATATGGGATGCTGGGAATCGAACCCGGGTTGGCCGCATGCAAGGCAAATGCCCTCCCCGCTGTGCTATCGCTCCAGCTCCTCTGCTTAATTTTCTAAATTAAGGCTCGGTGATTTACAAAGTTCCTTCTAGCGAGTTTCAGGCATCCTTCTCTCCTAAACAGCTGAGCTGGTCTGTGACCCAAGTGGCTTAGGCAAAGCAGGTACCAAACTGGGAGGCAGCCCCTCCCCTTCCTTCTGTCCCTGCCCTCTCCCCCTTCTCCCACCCCCACCTTTGTTCCTCTCTGCCCTGGCATGGGCCTTCCTGGATCCCCATCTCTCCCCTTCCCTCCTCATCCCTAGGACCTCCCGGTCCCCTAGCAGGCCTGGACAGTACATGTTGGCTCACTGCAGCCTTCAAATGGCCCTGCCCTCTGTCAGCCACCTTCAGCCTGTGCTTTGTGGGGCCTGGAGGAGTTGCAGGGCAGAGGCAGACTGGATAAAGAAAGAGGAAAGCGAAGTTGGTTCTTACTTCATGTTTCCTCTTGGATTACGCAGCTCTTCCT
Source organism: Sorex araneus (assembly GCF_027595985.1). Lineage (NCBI taxonomy): Eukaryota > Metazoa > Chordata > Mammalia > Eulipotyphla > Soricidae > Sorex > Sorex araneus. Next base: position 114,161,489 of record NC_073306.1, read on the forward strand.
GGGCAGGGGGGCAGCTCGAGGGGCACCCAGACAAGCCCCACTGGCTGCCAGGAGGCCTTCTCCCCGCAGGATCCTTTGCAGTTTCCCAGAGGTCTTTTAGCACGCCCTGGGGGCTGATGGGCAGCTGAGGGAGCCCACAGCCTCTGCCCTGAAGGGCATCTGATCTCGGGCTTCCCCTCTGGCCAGGCCCCTCACTCTCCTTCCTCAGACCCCAGTCCAAGAAGAGGGCCATGGCCTGGAGGGCTGCATGCCGGTTGCAGCCTCTCATGCTGGTGCTGGTGCTTCAGGGGAGGGGACAGGGGAGTAGGCAGGGAAGGTAGATGCAGAGGGGGCTGTGCAGGGGTGGGTCAGGCAGGGCAGGGGAAGGAGCTGAAGCCCACAGACAATGGCCCTGGGCCTTGTTTGTTGGTGTCATCCTTTGTGGGCCACACTGATGGTGCGTAGGGACTGCACCTAGCACAGTGCTCTGGGGACCAGCCTGCCCTCCTCATGTGGAGCATGCGCTCCGCCAGCCGTGATCTCTCCCCGGCCTCGGGGTCCTGCTAGACGTGGAGAAGAAAGGAGCAGAGCACCCGTGGCCGGAGCTCTCTGTGTTGGCCCGTTGTTCCCAGGGTCCATATTTCCCTGCTGAAAACACTGAGTGAGGAGAGACTCAGAGGTAGAAAGATTGTCACAAAGAAAAGTTTATTGGCATTGGGGGCTGGAGAGATAGCACAGCGGGTAGGGCGTTTGCCTTGCATGCGGCCGACCCGGGTTCAAATCCCAGCATCCCATATGGTCCTCTGAGCACGGCCAGGGGTAATTCCTGAGTGCAGAGCCAGGAGTAACCCCTGTGCATCGCCAGGTGTGACCCAAAAAGAAAAAAAAAAGTTTATTGGCAATTTCCTCCCTGCCGGAGAGGAACTCATGAGCAAGTATGGCTCATGTCGGCGGGGGTTTGTGTGGGAATATTGGGTCTTGTGTGTTTTTTATCACGGGACAAAGCTATTACCAAGCATCAGAGGGTTCCCATTTGAGTCCCAGAGAGGTGGGTGTTTGTGTGTCTGGTTTGGGTTTTCGGGTCACACCCTGCCGCGCTCAGAGCTTACTCCTCACTCAGCACTCAGGGCTCCTCCTCATGGGCTGGGCCAGACGGACGGCAGGAGATGGACCTTGCTTGGCCACGCTCAAGGCAAGTGGCCCGAGGGCTGTACTATCTCTCGGGACGGCCCCTCCCCCAGGGATGTTTGTGCACATAGGAACCATGTGTGCTGCTGATAAGAGCTCCCTGGGGCAGAGAGCTAGCCCCGCAAGAAGGGTGCTCGACTTGCACCCAGACAACTTGGTCCCCTGAGCCCCTTGTGGAGTGACTCCTGAGCACACAGCCAGAACAAGCCCTGAGCACTGCGGGGTGTGTCCCCAAACCAAAAACAATGATGAGATAATAACATCCTGCACTCCCACTTAGGCTGTAGGCAATGCCCATTTACTTCAGACCTTTCACGTTGCATATTTGACCCCTGGCTTAGGTACAACCTGTTATGTTGAGTCCAAGGCCTGGATCATAATTCATGGTCCAGAGGAGCTGAGCTCCTGCCATTAAGAAATACCCCTGCGACGGCAGGAATGTTTAGAAGGTCGAATGGGGCCACAAAAAATGGAACCATTCTCCATCTTGACAGCTGGCGACTGAGGTCTCTTTCCAAAGTGGGGTGCCCTGCAGGGGTGCCCGTGCTCACAGCCCTACAGAGGCATTTGGGGGAGTCCCTGACCTCAGGGTTTATTCTCAGGGTCTGTGGGCAGTTTTGTCGCTGGAGAAGCTGAAAGGGAAGAGTTTGTCTGTGAGATGCAGAGACACCCAGCCTGCCGTCCTGGGGTCAGGGGACATGGAAACGCTGCTGCATCCTACTGGCCTGGCGCTCCAGGTCCCAGGCAGAGTCTTGATTCTCCATGCAGCACCACCCTGACCCCCCGGCTACTTCTTCATCACCGCAGCTGCCTCAGGGTGGAAGACTTGGGCTTTACTGACATGGAACCTCCCAAGCTCCTGGGTGTCTGGTCTCAGATGTTTCTGGCTCATGGTATCTCAGAGTAAGCCCTGTCCCCATGGAAGCAAGGCATTGCACACCTTTGTCCATTTTGCAGAGGCGCACACTGAGGCTCAAAGAGTGTCAAGCGGCCTGCACTGTGCGGTGAAGGAGTAAAGGGAGGGTGAGAGCACAGGGTATGTAGGAACAGGGAAACTACCTGTCAGTGATGGAACGGGGGCTGAGGTCTGGCATGTGGACGTCCTGCTGCCCCTTGCACAGAATGAACGCTTTGAGAGCGGACAGCGATCTGCATGTCCCCCTCCCCAGTGCTCTCCTGCAGGAGGAACCCTCTCCCTAGGCTTCTGGTCAGGAGCTCAGCAGCTCTGTGTCCATCTCCCTCCCCGCCCTATCCTCTTGCTCTTCTCTCATGGAGCCTCACCACAGCTAGGGCATCTAGGTGGGGGTCTCTAGTGTCACCTCCACACAGCACACCCGCCAGGGTCTGCATTTTGTACACAGCCAGGAGCCCAGGATAAAGACTATTGGCTACTCTCCTGGCCAGATGCTGGGTCAGCTGCTGACCCGGCTGTGCACAGCCCCCAAACAAATATCTCTGCTGCCCCAGGGAATACAGCATGGCACAATCTGCAACAGCGGCATACACAGAAGCAGAGCACAAGGAGATCTGGTCTACAAACAGCAGCTCGAGAGCACTGAACTCGAGCAGTGTGAGAGAGAGAGAGAGAGAGAGAGAGAGAGAGAGAGAGAGAGAGAGAGAGAGAGCCGCCCTGGGAACCCGTGAACAGCACACCACACACAATAATCATCGCACTTTTCCGCTCGTGTGTGCTTTATATTTTTTACAACCATGAAGGGTCCAGCACTTGTGCCCGGGGCTACCTTATTTTATAGCATAATTTGCCACCACATTACATATCTCACTATTGAAAGTCAGAAGTGCATGATTTTTCAAAAGAATGAATCAATACATAATGGTTTCATCCCACACAGTGGCAGAATCACCTTAAACGTTGGTATCTAATCTGTGATTGTGCCCTAAGTGCTGACCCTTCCAGGGCCAGCCACCCACTGTGGGGAACAATGGGTAACAGAGAGGAAGTGGTCAAGGAGGACCAAGAGGGCCCAGCTGAGTCCAGAAAACAAGACAAAGGCCTTGGGAAGGGGAGGAGGAGGAGCACACGTCACATCCCCATCCCCAAGCAAGAGAAGGACGCGAGCCTGAGCCAGGGACAGGGGACAGGACTCAGAGCACCGAGACATCCCAGGGCTGCCTCTGGCCAGCTCAGCAGGACTCTCCCAACAGCTGGGCTCGGGGAGGGACTCCTGGCAGGAGGCTGGGCCGTGCACCTGTGCTCCTCGCCTGGCTGTTGCTCCCTCCACAGAAACTCATGCTCCTGCTCTCCATCTCAGTGGCTGCCTTTCTGCGCGTGGGCGCCGCCCTCCTCCTCACCCTGGGCTGCAGGAAAGCCTGGGGAAGCACCAGCCACGGGGAGCCCGTGCCCGGCTCTGAACAGACTCCTGGGAATCAGCAACAACAGGCTTACCTGAAGGTTCAAGGTTCAAGGATTATCGAAGGTTCAAGGATTATCACCCCCACTCTACCAACAAGAGCACAGAGGTCCTGAGGTGAACTGACCAGGATTCCCCAAGCTCCTGATGTGACATGGTTGATAAGAGGTATCTCTCAGGGTCGGAGAGATTAGACAGCGGGTCACGCGCTTGCCTTGAGCAATTGAACCAGATTCCACCCCTGACATCACATAGGATCCCTTGAGCCCGCTAGAAGGGATTGATCCCTTAGTGGGGAGCCAGGAGGAAGTCACGAGCATTTCTGGCCATGAGCCACAAAGAAAAACTCAAAATCAAAATAAAATCAAACAAAGAAGGAAAGACAAAGGAATTCTGGGACCACTCAAATGATCTCAACGCCATAAACTATATTTCCCTTTTACTTGGCTTTCTTCCATGATTTCCGGCTCACAGATTCCAAATGAGACTTTGAACCTTTGGGATTTCCATAAGGATCAGAGCAACAGAAACCTCTGCTGTTCTCTTTCCTTGTTCTCTGATCTTCTCAGCTCTTGGAAACAGTCACACAGCCATCCGAGTGCAGTGACTGCCAGGGTTTCCCTAAGGGCCCTGAGGCCACAACCCTGGGCAGAGGCACCTTGAAATAGAGAGTCACAGCTTCCACTTCCATGCAGTGGTAGCACTGCATGGGAGAAGCCCAGGAAGCTGAGTCTCTCTTAAGTGGGGGTGAGTTCATAGGTCATGCTTTGTGGCCCCAAAAGAAAGTATTTTGAGACTGTTTAGGTTTGGGAGCCAGATTACTTCCAATTTGGGGGGGTACCTCTGGGGGTGTGTATCATACCCAGCAGTTCTCAGGGCTTCATCCTGGCTCTGTGCTCAGGGATCACTCCTGGCAGAGCTCTGGGGACCATGTGGGGATCAGATCTGGGTCAGCGGCATGCAAAGCAAGTACCCTGCCTGCTGCACTAATGTTCTGCCCTGAACCCTTCCACTTCTTTCTCTGCTGAGCCCCAAACTCTGTGAAGTCTGATGCTCCTATAACTGCAATCTCACCATCTCTCTCTCTTCATCTGGCTGTCACGCCCTATGCTTTAGCAGCCTCGTAGCCATCTCATTGGTTTCCTGAATCCCGGGAGCCAATTCAGTCAATCACACATGTCCATCGAGGCAGCGGTCAGGGGACCCCCCATGTTACTAACCTGCAAGTACAAAGCAACAAGCAATAACCAGGCCTTGCCCAAAGCTCAAAGGGATAATGGTTTGGTGGTCCTAGACCCTTTTTCTGGGGAGCCTGAGGCTGGCTCTCAGGAGATGGTCTCAGCGTTGACTCCCGGGAGGCTGTGCCAGTGCCTGAGGACTGTGTGTTGTGAGGAGAAGCCTCCACACCACCCAAGGTTCTGGCTCCAGGAACCTCTTTAGCACACATGCCTCTCCCCTGAGTTTGACGGACTGGTAGGCTTAGGGGTTCATACAACCCCCAACAATTAGTTCTCTTCAGCCTGAGGTCAGGTGCCTTGAAACAATTCAACTGTGCTGCTTAAAATTGTGCTTTCTGGAACCCAAGAGCCAGTACCAGAGTCAAGGTTCTTGTTTTGCATATGACTGACCACTGTTTCACCCCTGCACCTTCCATGCCCGTGACTGACCACTGCTTGACCCGACACCTTTCATGCCCCATGTTCTACCAGGAGTGACTCCTGAGAATAGTCAGATAAGCCCTGAACACTGCTGAGTGTGGCAACAGAGCAATTTGTATTTATTTACTTTATTTTTTTGTTTTTTGAGTCACACCACAAACCAAAAACACCAAAATCCACTGCTCAGGGGTTACTCCTGGCTCTTCATTGAGGAATGACTCCTGCGTGTTCAGGGAACAATATGGGATGCTGGAATCGAACTCTGGATGCCCTGTGAAAGGCAAATGCCCTACCCACTGTGCTATCACTGCAGCCTCCAAAACAATTTTTAAATTTGAATAAAAATAAACAAATAAAATTGGGCATTCTACATACATCTGGAATCTTATGCTTTACCATCCTTTTAGTCAAGGCACCTTGTGATGACGGCTTCCACATAGGGTTCAGGGTACCCCAGACTCCCCCAGAGTTTCAGAGCTGCACCCATGATGGTTGGATGCCCTGACAGTATCAGGGGTAATACTGGGGTGCAGACATGGGCCAGGCACATAGGAGCCTGAACCCTGCACTATCTCTCTGGGCCCCCTTTAAGAATAAGTGTATCTTAAAGATACACTTCGGCAAGTGTCTCTAAAAGACTTTTCTCCTTAGTGGTATTTTTTTTTAATTTTTATTTTATCACCATGTGGAAAGTTACAAAGTTTTCAGGTTTATGTCTTAGTTATACAATATTCAAACACCATCCCTTCACCAGTGCCCATATTCCACCAAAAAAATCCCCAGTATACCCCCCGTCCCCGCCTCCCAACCCCAACTGTATAACTGATGAATTTCACTTCATTTTCTCTTTACCTTGATTACGTTCCATATTGCAAAACAAAACTCACGATTGTTGTTGGAGTTTCCCCCAAAGAAAGACAGCCCTACTAAGGAAGCATTTGATAATTGGTTTTCCATTAAAAGATTATATGTTTTCAGTTTTTAGAAAAGGTTGTGCGGCCGCATTAGCGGCCGCGCAGCTTGGATGTGTCCCAGTCCCGCAAGCCGGAGCCGTGTTAGTTGCTGCTCAGTGTCGCCAGGGCACATTTAATATTTAGACACCAGTCCCACCATTATTATTTGGAATTTTCCCAACACCACTCAAACCTGCTGAAAAGGCAGTGCTAGACAATTTGTTTTGTATTGCTTATTATGAATAGCATATAATGTCATGCAGCTTCTCTCCTGGAATTCTAAACTTTTAATATGTAGGTTCTAGAGCGATCTCTGCAGTGAGCTGCTCAGTTCCAAGGTTCATTTGTGTGTCTCTGGATCATGGTCCGTTAGGAGCTTAATAAGTAGCCGGGGGCATTTCGTGGGCATCATCTCAGAGTCCCATCTGATGGTGGGAAGGAAAGAGACCAGCTCTTCCCCTGTCCCCTGAGGCCTGGCGTTTGCTGCTACTGCTCTCACATACCTGGGCTTTTTGTTGAATTCTGGAAGATGGCAGCCATTGGATTTCCTAGGGGGCAGGCAGAGGGACAGCACTTGCTCCCATCTGGAGTAGCCCAGTGAAAGTGGCCTACTGCAAATTCTGGAAGCATCTCTGCAGCTAGCTGCTAGGTTCTGAGATTCGTTCTTGTGTCTCTAGTATCTGCAATAGTTAGAAAATTTTAGGAGTAGTATGTAACAGCAGACTGTACCATTCAGATAAATGGTTTTCTAAGTAAATATAGAATTCAGAGATTCAATGAATACTACAAAAAAGATTGCAAGTCACAACCATAATCTCAGAAGAGCAACTTGACCATCATACAATTTCAAAGTAAGTCAATGAATGACAAATATTGGTAACAGTGACTGTATTGTTTCATTTCTTTGTGACACACCAGGCGGCACTCAGGGATTATTCCTGGCTCTGGGCTCAGGAACCACCATTGCATGGCTTAGGGGACCCTGTGGAGTGTCAGGGACCAAACTTATTATAGGCTTGTGAAAGTGATGCAGGCAGGTAGATAGGGAAAGGCCCTGGGCAATGAAATTTAGATTAACTAAGCCTCTGGGAAGGAAAATCCTAAAGCTGATCCACCCTGTGGATGCAGAAGACAGACCTGATAAGACCTTCAGCAGACCCTGAGGAGGTTGGATCCCTCCCCATGAAGTTCCTCAAACTCTCAGGCCTCTCCCTCAATCTCATTAAAATGGGATCCAGCCTAAAGAAGACCATCACCACTCCCAATCTCCCTGGTAACCTCCTTAGCAATGGACTCTTACCTGGGAAGAAACCCTAGGTGGGGGCAGGTTGGAGAAACCCTATAAAGGCCACCTTGAACAAAGGAAGGGCGCGCATATGCTGCCTGAGCCCAAGTGCTGCTTGCGCCCATGTGGCTGAGCACATGTGCCACCTGCATCTCCCCTCTTGAGTTGTGTACTCTCATGCTTTTGTGTCTAAAGTTCGGATGTATATAGGGGCTCTCTCCACCCTTGGAGAAACCCGAGTTCTCTCTTGAGTGTGTTCCTCTTACTATTCTCCCTCTCACTTATCCCTTCCTCCTTCCCTCCTTTCCCCAACCTCTAAATAAAATCTGTTTACTTTACTGCTTATCAACTCCTGAAATTCTTTTCCGTGAGGAGACAAGAACCCAGTAATCCTGTGTCCTGGGTGGTAGAAGCGGCTGGGGAGAAAGTGACTGTCTTTCTCCTCCCTGCTTCACATAAGTCACCCGTGGGGCCCACCGACATCAGTATTTGGCGACGATGAAGGGATTGCAGTGAAGAAATCCATGAGGAAGGAGGTAACCTATGGAAAATCTGCTGTGGAGTTATGCTCCCTAGGACATCTCTAGGGGATGGGGGAGAAATGTGATAACCTCTTGTGAATGTGTGCATGCATGAGCACCCTGATAGGTCCTCCTCTCGGGCGTGATTTTGTGGCTCCACGACCTGGCACTTAAAGTCCCTCTAAGTCACAGAGCTTAAGTGGGCTGCCTGCAGTTCCACGGAGAACATACGGTCAAGGGTGGCACTGGCATAGCTGCCGGTCACAAGTCACAGTGCTGAACCACTAAGGCTAAGTTCTCCACCAGCCAGGCAAACACCTGATTGGTCTCTGGAAAGAGGCACCCGCTTTTGTCTGTCTCCAGTCACCGTTCACTATGCGGGGAACGAGAGGAAAGTCACTAGTGAGAAGATGCTGGGAAACTAAGGCAGATCAATATCCAGGTAGAACATCCTTTCCCCACCCAGGCTCAGTCTAATCAGAGGATCAGCTAGAGGTCAATTGTAATGCTAATGAAGGCAGCCAGCATGTTTAGCTCTAGGTAAAGTGAGACTGAAAGAAGAAAAAAAAAAGGTAAAAGATAGGTTAGAAGGCCAAGTAAGGCAGCAAGCCAGCAAAAAGCAGGGAAGATGTTGCAAGCTAAGAAAGGCAGAATTGGGGCTGGAGCAATAACACAGCGGGTAGGGCATTTGTCTTGCATGCGGCCGACCCAGGTTCGATTCCCAGTATCCCATATGGTCCCCTGAACATCGCCAGGGGTGATTCCTGAGTGCAGAGCCAGGATAACCCCTGTGCATCGCCAGGTGTGACCCAAAAAGCAAAAAAAAAAAAAAAAAAAAAGAAAGAAAAAGCAAAAAAAAAAAAGAAAGACAGAACTTCTTTCAAGGAGCAGGGTTTCTTTAGACCACAGAACTAGGTTTGGCTAGGGCCACACAGCTGTGGGTCTGCCCGGTGCCAGGCCAGCCCAGGGACACCTGCGGTGGAAGTATGGAAGTAGAGGTAGAGAAGTCCTAATCCAATAAACCTCTGAGTAAAGGCCAATATGAAGTTGGAGGGGGGGGGCAGGGAATAGAGTTCCCTTGGGAGAGGCCAAAAGTAAAGCCCTGGAGAGAAGTTTTGCTCAGAACCACCCTGTCTTAGGTTTTTCTCTTCCCTAGGTCTTTGTTGGTACTCTGTGTCACCATGCGGCCTGAGTATAAGCTAGAGCAGAGGGAAAGATAGCCAGTGAATGGCAGTTTGCATTACCAGACCATTTTTCAGTCAAATCTTTTGCAGGTAACAAAAGAAATAGGATTATCAGAGCAGAGAAGGCAGGAAAATGCAAGATCATGTGATTAACTGTTTAATGTTAGGAATGAAGAAGTGTGTCACTAAAGCAGTCTATCCCCACATTTGATAAGAAGATACTAGCTCCCTGCCTCAGAACTAGTCTTGACCTTAAAATGGTAACATCTTGGGGGCTGGAGCAATAGCACAGCGGTAGGGCATTTGCCTTGCATGCGGCCGACCCGGGTTTGATTCCCAGTATCCCATATGGTCCCCTGAGCACTGCCAGGGGTGATTCCTGAGTGCAGAGCCAGGAGTAACCCCTGTGCATCGGTCGGGTGTGACCCAAAAAGCAAAAAAAAAAAAAAAAAAGATCAATGTGATATGCAGTCCAGCAATTTAAAGGGTTGAGGTGTTTTGGGAACTTATTAGACCAGGTTTAAACAAAGATTTCTTATCAGAATGTTGAGCCTACAGAGAAAGCAAAATTCTCAATCTAGATTTCTTATTGGAAGAACATTAATGGCTATTAATAGTTGTAATTCTTCTGAACTTCAGAATCTGTACTATCCAGGAAGAGCTGTGGAAGTAGCGCCTAAAACTAAAGTGAAATAAGAGTTCAGAGGGTGCAAGGCTTTATCTCAGCCAATCTTAATGAGAATTCAGCTGTTTTACAAGCAACAGAGGTACAGGAACCATCAAAATAAGCATAGTTTTCTTATGTTTCCATAAACATGGACAGTCCAAGTGTTTTTTCTATGCTAATATCAAAGTTTGGTTTAAAAAAATGCTCTTTCTGTGTCTGAAAGCATGTTTGTATTGTGGAATTGTTAAAGTTAGAAAGCTCATGATTTGAAATAACTAAGGTACAAGAACTATTGAACTTAAGCCAAAGAAGGTTGACTCATGTTTCATTAAAATTGATGGTTTAAAGGTCTTATGCTGTTGTGTCAATGTACACAACATTGTTGTGTCATGTGTTGTGTCAATATATATCTGCATTAGAATATTAGAATGTGGGCTAAAATAATTGTGTAAAAACAGGTGCAAAGACTAATGGTTTAGTTAAAAACATGAGTTTCTAGAGTTATAAAATTGGTTGCAAAACTTATCCTACCAGTGTTTTATTTGATCTGAGATTTTTTGGTAACTAAAATTTCTAGAGCTACTTAGCAAAGACTTATAGTGGATTAATCTCAGATGTCAGCCTGATAGTCTGAAGACATAGCAATGTGCCTTGGTAAAAGTTTGAGATAAAAATGGAGAATTTCATGGAAAATGTGGGAAATTTTACTGACTATTGTTAATCAGTCTGTCCAGTACATGAAAATGCATGTTATTATTTTGATAACTTTATTCCATGCAAAGCTTTGTCACCAGGTATCATACCTAGCTCTTACCTTCAGAGAACTTTGTACACAAGTGTGAAATCCTTTCTGTTTCATGGTAATCTATGAGTGTTTAATCTTTATATCTGTGTTTTCCTAGAAGTCAGAATTCTAAGATGTCCTCTGGCTAATTTCTAATGTGAAGTGAACTTTTGCCCAATGAATATGTTGTCAGAACTTTAGTTGTGAGCATCTTTAAAGCTTTTTTTGAACATCTATAGAACTGATGTAATACTTTTGAAATGGTACTGTAGAGTAGTTTTGTCATGTTAAATGAGATGATTGGTGACTAGTTCCAAACTTGAGAGATCATGTTGTACTAAGTTCAGTGAACTAAGAGTTTAAACTTGTGGGATGACTATAAGGAATATAGATATATGTCTTAAGTCAGGAAGATAATGAATGCAGATATCATCAGTTGGAAAAAGGAAAGGAATCCTGTTACAATGAAGTTGATTTTTGAAATGGGATGAAGGAAAATTACAGAATAGAAAGAATGTAAAGGAATGTATAGAAGCTATGAGATTGTGCACTGATCACAAGTTTTGTTATATAAGAAACTCTTTAAAATCACATGCAGAGTTGTTCTAGTACCTTTTTGGTAGGATCTATAGAGATGATATTGGATGGATTATCTGGACTCCTGTTACAGTGCTCTTATAGAATTGAATTCTTCAAAAGTTGTGGGAAATCAAAGTTTTTTCAAATGGGATTAAATGATTTAGACAGATTTTAGCTCCTTTGACTAGGACCCACAACAAATGGGTGCATTGCATCTCATTGTGAGTAAAGTGAAATGTTTGCTTTTCTCTTCTTTGTACCTTCAGTATGCGTTTGATGCTTCATGGCACTATGTTGGTTTGCATAAATCCAGGTAAAAGTCTTTCCTCTCTGTAGTAGGGTCTACCCTTCATGCAGACAGGAAAATCAGTTGTGGGACCCCAAAGCCCTCTTCCAGGGAAACAGCAAGGGATTGGTCTAAATGACAGGAGCAGGTATTTAACAGGTACTGTTGCAAGTACCCTACAAGCCTCAGGGAGACCCTAGAGCCAGGCCGGCTCAAGGAAAGACTGGAAATCATCACTGCTGTGGAGAATGAGGAATCTGGAAATCTGTGACTGACATGGCCTGGCCTACTCTCAGCATCAAGAAAAACCCTGGAAACCAGGATCTCTCCAAACCCTGAAGAAGGGATGGGATGGACTCCTTTCTGCCAGGACGCCTTTATGGAAAATGAGGCCCAAGGCCACCTCCAGTTCACCTTAAAGGCTCGAGGCCATCCAGTTCATCGTGGGATAGTTATGGCCAGGCCTGGGTAACTCTGACGTGCCACACAAGATTAATGGCATTATTGGTGTTTCCTGTCTTTAGCCAACTTTACTGGGAAGTCTTTAGGACTTCTCAGTAAATAACGGGGTACCCCAAATGGAGAGTTCTCTAATCTTGCTGTGTTTATGCAAAAGAACAAATCATATTTAAGCCATCAGGCAAATTTTAAAATGAAGGTGGAGTGAAAACCATGTTTCTGTAACTTGCTTTTAAAGAATCAAATTCAAATTCTACAAAGGTGTTCTAGTAAATGTATTCTAATCTCGATCTAAAAGGTATCCCCTTTGGGTAATTCAGGTAAAACGTGTTTTACTGACTGTAAAGTAAGCAGCCTAGTCTTTGGGACTCAATGTTGAACATGCTGTCACTAGTCTGATGAGGGTATTGGAAGCCAGAGCTTTAGTAGGGGGAACCTCCACTCAAAGTGCAGAATTAATTGTTTTCCCCCAACCTGTCAATTGGCTACGGTGCCAAGAGAGGACATCTAAACTGGTTCTAAGTATTCACTCTTAGTTCTATGAACACGGTCATTTGGAGAGAACAAGAATTTTTTAACAGCACTTAATTCTCTTTCCATCATGGGATTAATACCCCATCCAGAGAATACTCATCTAAGCCAGAATACTCTGCAAAAGAGGAACAATAGGCATTGGAACAAGGTTTTAAAAAGGAAAATGATCATTAAAGGGTTACATGAAGCTTCCAGCACTGTGAAAGCCTTCTTTCATGGGGAGGAACTCAGAACTGTGCTTTCTGTTTCATGAATGAACCTAGTGGAAATCCTGGGCCTCCTTCCCTAACACTTGTTCAGCATCAAGGAACTTAACAAGGAGAGGATTGGCAGCTTGACAGGAAAATGATCAGACGCTCATATTCAAGGTATAAATATCTACTGGTTCCAATTGATATCTTCAGTGGATGGGTAGCTTTTCCAATCTGAGAAGTGGCTTGGTGCTTCTATGCCACTAGAAAAATCTGGACATAAGAAGTTATTTTCTATCAACCATGGGTGAAGCAGTTGTTCCTTTCCATTGTTTTTATGATAGAAATGGGTATGGCATTATGTTGCTTTGGTTTCTGTTGCTTTAACTCTTATGTTTTCTAAGACAGCAAACAATTATGTCCTTACTAGGTCAGAAAGGACCTTTCATGCCTCCAGGGTCTGATCATTTCAAACTCACATCCCTTGGTCTAATTGATCTGATCTTTTCTTTCAGATAACTTCAGGAATCAACCAAGTCATTGCCTGGGGCTCATAAGGTAGCATGAGTTTTCACCACTTATGTAGGCAGGGTTTGCACCCCTCTGTCTGAAGCATGAAGCAGCTTCAGAAGATGGACCATCCACCATTTTCCCTTTAAAGAATTAAGGTGGTGAAATCTCTAGGGGGAATACGATTTAGGCAGGTAGATAGGGAAAGGCCCTGGGCAATGAAACTTTGATTAACTTAAGTTTCTGGGAAGGAGAATCCTAAGACTGATCCACCCTGTGGATGCAGAAAACAGACCTGATAACCCTTCAGCAGACCCTGAGGAGGTTGGATCCCTCCCCATGAAGTTCCTCAAACTCTCAGGACTCTCCCTCAATCTCATTAAAATGGGATCCAGCCTTGGGGCTGGAGCGATAGCACAGCAGGTAGGGCGTTTGCCTTGCTCACAGCCGACCCGGGTTCTAATCCCAGCATCCCATATGGTCCCCTGAGCACCGCCAGGGATAATTCCTGAGTGAAGATCCAGGAGTAACCCCTGTGCATCACCGGGTGTGACCCAAAAAAAAAAAAAAATGGGATCCAGCCTAAAGAAGACCATCACCACTCCCAACCTCCCTGATAACCTCCTTAGCAACGGACTCTTACCTGGAAAGAAGCCCCACGTGGGCACAGGTTGGAGAAACCCTATAAAGGCCACCTTGAACAAAGGAAGGGCGCACATGTGCTGCCTGAGCCCACATGGCCAAGAACATGCGGTGTCCGAGCACATGTGATGCCTGCATCACCCCTCTTGAGATATGTACTTTCATGCTTTTGTGTCTAAAGCTCAGATGTGTGTAGAGGCTCTCTCCACCCTTGGAGAAGCCCGAGTTCTCCTTTGGGTGTGTTACTCTTATTTATTACTTATTACTCTTATTCTCTCTTCCACTTATCCCTTCCGTCTTCCCTCAAAAAACTCTACATAAAATCTGCTTACTTCACTGCTTGTCTACCCCTGAGATTCTTTTCCAAGAGCGAGAAAAGAACCCAGTAATCTTGTGTCCTGGGTAGTAGAAGCGGTTGGGGAGAAAGTGACTGTCTTTCTCCTCCCCGCCTCACATAAGTCACATGTGGGGCCCACCGACATCAAAAAGAAAGTGTCTTAGCTGCTAAAACTATGCTCCAGGCCCAGATAGAAGCACACTTAAAGAATATGAAATGAAATTATTATTGCACTGGACTCTAGAGAGAAACTTGGCAGGGAAAGAGAACAAAAGGATGCATAAAGTAACAGGTGGGCAAAGGAATGAAAATAGCCAAGAGTAAGGTCAGTTCATAATAATTCAAGTGAGGTGTGTGACACTAAGTGGGAATAAAAACACATTCTAAAAACATGAGCATGGATCGGCGGCTTATAATTTCAAGCAAATGAAGTGAGTATAGCACCTGACCAATTAGTAGATCCAAATAAATCTGCAGGGAATGATTAAAGATGTGCATGCCTTTCTAGAGCAGGAACCCCAAAGACCCAGTGCTGAATACCAATAAACATGCACACTTCCTACTAACCACAAACAGCACTTACTCCCCTCCCCACTCCACCCCCCAAAAGGCCATCCTGAACCACACCTAAGGGGTCCTTGAACAACAAATGGGCTCTGAATTTAGTACATTACATGTGTTCCACCATATAAAAACTGAGAGTTCATTCATGACTCATAGAGTTACCCATTGTAAAAACTGAAAAGTCAGAACACAGTTGAATGCAACAAACCCTTTTCCACTAATTGTGAATAAATGTGCATAGGACATGACACACTTCTGAATACCAATGTACATACACACTTCCTCCTAAGTACAAACAGCACATACTCCCCTCCCCAGACCCCTGTGTGTGAGTGACTCACCTCTGCACAGCACCTCCCTCTCAGGCACCACCATCTCAGCGGGGAAGTGAACAGTGTTGTGGCAGGAGTAGGAGCAGTCTCGGGGTTCTCTGTTGGATCACGGTGAGCACCAAGCCATGCATAATTGTCAGAGTTCTGGAGGTTGACAGAAAAACCTAGAAAACGGACATGTAATGGTTGCCAAAACCCACGCACACGGTCAGAGACATGACCCGAGTTAAAGTGCTCAAGGGTTGGCTGTAAGTGGTCACTGGCATGATGTCCAGCACAGTCCCGTTCAATGGATTTCTCCTTTAGACCTTCTGTGGGTGGTGTTCACCCAGTGCTCTCAGATCTGTATGCTCCTACTACCTCGTCAATCGCTGTGCAGAGGCAAAGAGATGTGTGAGGACACCACACCCAGTGGGAAGCAATATGTAAAGCTACAATTCCCTAGGCTGTCACACAGGGCCTCACTCATGTTAAGTTTGTAGCTTTCCCACTGCATGTGAACAACTGTGAATTCTTAGCTCACTCACACTACAAAATGAACGCAGTATTAGAAGTAGTGTTCCACTGAGCAGTTCATGATCTTTTAGAACTGCTCCCTTCAGACAGTTCCTAAGAAAGGGCATTCATCTTCTTATAGTAACACTCATTACTACCTTAAGTGGAGCAGTAGCAAGGCAGGGGTCCTACCTCTAATTAGAGCTCAGAGGTTGTGACCTGGTGCTCATTGGGTGCCCATCCACCACTCCAAAGAGAACCTAGTGACAGAAAGAGTCAGGATGGCACATTTCTGGTGAACACAAGGGTACCCAGCACGGAAAGCATCTGAACACTGCTAGGCATCACTGGCCTGCACTCAAACGGGAACAGATGTTTCACGCATATCGAAATCTATATTCAGTCCTTGCAACTCAGTGCCCTACCCACACAAACAGATGAATCCTGCTGTCTCCAAGCATCACAGGACCTGAGGAGCATTCAGACCTCTGTCCCAACCAAGCACCACACCGTTCAACCATTGAGACAAACATCACGTGCAGCAGTCACCGTCTCCACAAAGATCACTCAAAACAAAACCAGAAAAACCAAAGACATTAAAAAACTCTGATAGTGATAACAATTAGGAGTATCAGACAAATCCCACCTGCATGCTTTGCGTATCACCACCAAATGGGAAGAAAGGAAAAAGGAAGTTGTGAGTATCAAGACCTGGGCAAGAAACAAACCAACCACAGCATGACTTCTGCCTGGTGCAGGCATCAGAATCTAACTCACTCACAGGACGAATCAAACCTCACCTCACAGAACAGGTGGGTATGCCCCATACCAGCTGGCTGAAGGAGCATGACATGAAGCACTGTTGGATATCAACCCTAAGTGCTTTAGGCTTTATCAGTGAATTGCCCCTTTCCTCCTCCCAGAGAAGCTTACCATGCCCTTGCTAACATCCTTAATTCAGCCAAAGTCTATCTTCAACCTCCCCTTTGTGTTGCATATTAACCCTAAGAGCTTTAGGCTTAATCAGTGTATTGTCTCCTTTCCTCCTCCTGAGGAATTTATATTACCCTTGCTAGCATCCCTAACTTAGTTAAAGTTTATTTGTAATCTTTCCTTTTTTTTTTTTAACCTCGCATTGTCACAGTCCCCCATGTTAATCTCAATTGCTTGTAAAACAAAACTTTCTGGTAATTCTGAACTTGTATTGATACTGCTTTATATTTGAAGTGCTGTGTATTTGTACTTGCTTTTCTGTTTCCCCTATAGCCCTTTTATATGTTACCATAGAGCAATGTTCTTTGGTTAAACACAGAAAGACCACTACTGCTATGCTCCTAATATTTGGGAGTTGATGGACTCTGAAATATATCTGCCCCTGGGCATAATTACTTGATCATAACTATTTGACTCAGGCTTCAGTTTCTGTAGCTCCTGACACCCCAAAGGGGAGGTACCACCGTGGGACTGGGATGGACCCGGGCGAGTGGCAAAACTACCCGGCAGTGAAATGGGACAATGGGACATTCTAGAAAGCATAAATGCATGGTTTTCATGCAAACTGTTACAACTTTAGAGACAGGACCCCCCCGCCCCCCCCCCCCGGGGGAAGGACTGGCTGAACTTGCCTGAGGACTTAGTCAGGGATTTACGGTAAAAGCCTTGCTTGCACTCAGTGTATAAAAATAAAAAGAAAAGACGCGGGCGAGGGAAGGGACGCCTCACCGCACCGAGCCAGGCACAGGGCCTAGGGCAGCAGCTGTCTCTCCCGCCACCCGAGCTCGGTAGCCTCCAGCCACTTCCCCAACCCCGGGGAGGTTGATGGCAAAGATGTGGCAGGCGAGGGAAGGAACGGAGCCATGATGGTTGGTCTCACTTGCAGTTTATTCCAGTCTTCCCTCTATACACTCTCCGTCCTCTATACACTTTCCGCCCCCCTCACCTTCTCTCCGAACCCCTTTTATTGATCATGGCCCTCCCAAAGGGCGCAATACATTGACGTCACCAAAGGCACCAAAAGATCTTACAGGAAGAATGTGTATCTGCAGGCCGTTAATCTAGGCCCCCCCCCCCCCCCCCCCCCCCCCCCCCCCGAAAGAAGATACAAAACCAAAACAGAAGCCTTCTTTGGGCTGAAAGCACTCGGATTTACATCCCAAAGACCAGGCTGGGCTGCAGCCTGGAATCTACAATGTCAAATCAAGCCTGGCTAGCACCTTAGATCAGCGGGTCAAAGATCAGCTAGGTTTCTGTGACAAAAGGTTTCTGTGACAAAACTCCAGAAGGCAGCTGGAAAAGGGGAAATATTCCAACACTCAGAGCCCAGACAACCAAGTGTTTAAAGCCTTGTTTGCTCTCAGCCCAGAGAACTAAGTGTTGGGATCTTTGTCTCTTGTGTTTATCCAAACAGCTGCTAGTATGGATAAGTTATACAATTAGAGGGAAACATAAAAGCAACGCAGTTGTCCCTGGGAGACAGTGTCTCCTTGAGTTGATCTCCCTAAAGAATTTCCTCTGCCAAATGTTTATGTAAATGACCATCACACCTGTGCTTACCTCAATCCCCCTTCAGATGTTCTATAAGTATACTAGCAACTCTGCATTAAATGGCCCATTTTCACCACCAAACTGTGGTCCCCAGCCTCCCCCTCTCCCCCTCTCTCTGTGTCTCTGTTGGGGGGCTCTGGGGAGGTGGGGAGGCACAGAGGCGGCTCAGGGCTACCGAACACACACAGGTGTCCAGCAGCAGCAGCAGCCACCCCGGGATCTTCATCTTTTCTTTTTTGTGTTTACACAAAGCACCAAGCCCAATCACTGAGCTCCTCATGATGCCGGTGGGCCCCACGGGTGACTTACGTTAAGTGGGGAGGAGAAAGACGGTCACTTTCTCCCCAACCACCTCTACCACCCAGGACCCAGGGTTACTGGGTTCTTGTCTTGCTCTCGGAAAAGAATTTCAGGAGTAGACAAGCAGTGAAGTAAATACTTCACTAAGTAATTACTTAGAGGTTTCTGAGGGAAGGAGGAAGGGATAAGTGGAAATGGAAAAACAGTAGGAGTAACGCGCTCAAGAGAGAACTCGGGCTTCTCCAAGGGTGGAGGAAGCTCTACACACATCCTAGCACTGGACACTAAAGCATGAAAGTACACAACTCAAGGGGGGAGATGCGGGCGACACATGTGCTCGGGCACCACATGTGCTCGGCCACGTGGGTACAAGCAGCACATGGGCTCAGGCAGCATAAGCACACACTTCCTTTGGTCAAGGTGTCTTTCATAGGGTTTCTTCAACCTGCCCCCACCCATATGGGGTTTCTTTCCAGGTAAAAGTTCGTTGCTAAGGTTACCAGGGAGGTTGGAGTGGTGATGGCCTTATTTAGGGAACCTCCTGGGGAGGGGTCCATTATTCTCAGGGTCTGCTGATGGTATCCTCTGGGTCTTTTGATTTCTTGAATCTGCAAGTCTTAAAGTCTCCTTCCCAGAGACTGTTAAATCTCAATTTTCATTGGCAAGGGCCTTTCCCTATCTACCTGCCTACATCACTCAGACACATGAATAATTAGGAATGACCAGCAAGTCCTTGGTCACCAGGTGGGAGACCACCCATCAAAATAATGCTAAAAGTGTCATTTGGGTGCAACCCCAGCAATGCTCAGGAACCCAACAAACACCGTGTGGTTCCGGGACGAGAAGCACGAGGATCATTCTGGGAAATGATTTCTCAGAGCCCAAAACCAAGGGCAGAAACCGAGCACACAAGGGGGTGCCCGAGAGCATTTTCAAGAAAAGCAGGTGGTCTCTCGCTCCCTCCCTCCCGCTCACATCTTTAAATCTCTCTCAGAAAATCCACTTTGCCTCAGAGAGGGGAAAAGCACAGAGTCCGTCGGGCCCAACGGGTCCGTCTGTGGGCCCAGCTGAGCACTGTGTGGGGAGGGCCAGCGCTCCCGGGGGCGTCACTGCAGGGAAAGCGGGTCCGGAACGGCGGTGAGCGGGACGCCGACCCCAGGGCCGGCGAGCACAGAGGCGTCAGGCGCACCGGGCGGGACCGCGGCCTGTGGAGGCTGAGGGGACTCGCCGCTCTGACCACGCGGAGGAGCGGGCAGGGCTGACGGGTCTGGGCCCTCCCCGAGAAAGCAGGGACCAGACCACAGGAGGAGGTCAGCCCAGGACAGCAGCCCCTCAGTCAGAGCCGCCCACCCCCACCCCCAGGCACAGGCCTGTGAGGGGTTCTGGCGGGAAGGAGCCCCCTCCCCTGAAAAGCATGAAAGCGCCCAGAAGTGGGCCACGGCCTGAGGCCCTGCTGGAAGGGAGGCCACACCCCCAGGCGTTACACAGGCGCGGCCACACCCCCAGGCGTTACACAGGGGTGGCCACACCCCCAGGCGTTACACAGGCGAGGCCACACCCCCAGCGTTACACAGGCGAGGCCACACCCCCAGGTGTTACACAGGCGAGGCCACACCCCCAGCGTTACACAGGCGAGGCCACACCCCCAGGCGTTACACAGGCGCGGCCACACCCCCAGGCGTTACACAGGCGCGGCCACACCCCCAGGCGTTACACAGGGGCGGCCACACCCCCAGGCGTTACACAGGCGAGGCCACACCCCCAGCGTTACACAGGCGAGGCCACACCCCCAGGTGTTACACAGGCGAGGCCACACCCCCAGCGTTACACAGGCGAGGCCACACCCCCAGGCGTTACACAGGCGCGGCCACACCCCCAGGCGTTACACAGGGGTGGCCACACCCCCAGGCGTTACACAGGGGTGGCCACACCCCCAGGCGTTACACAGGCGAGGCCACACCCCCAGGCGTTACACAGGCGAGGCCACACCCCCAGCGTTACACAGGCGAGGCCACACCCCCAGCGTTACACAGGCGAGGCCACACCCCCAGGTGTTACACAGGCGAGGCCACACCCCCAGGCGGTACACAGGCGAGGCCACACCCCCAGGCGTAACAGAGGCCAGGCCACACCCCCAGGCTTACACTGTTGAGGCAACACCTCCAGGCCTTACACAGGAGAGGCCAAACCCCAGACGTTAATTACACAAGCGAGGCCACACACATCTCTAGGTGTTACACAGGTGAGTCCACATACCCAGTAGTTACACAGGTGAGGCCACACTCCTAGGCGACAGGCAAGGAAGGCCACACCCCAAAGCTACAGGCAAGAGAGGCCACACTCCCAGGCCTTACACAGGTGAGGCCACACCCCTAGGCAACAGGCAAAACAGTCCAACTCCCCCTGGGACAGAGAGGTGAGGCCACACCCCCAGGCTACAGGCAACTGAGGCCACACCCCCAGGCCGTACACAGGCAAGGCCACACCCCCAGGCATCACACAAGTGAGGACACCCTCCCAGTTGTCACACAGTGGAGCCCACTTCCTTAGCAGTCACACAGGCGAGGCCACACCTCCAGGCAGCTGGAAAAAAACTATTCTACACCCCACAGTCCTCAAGAGCACAGGAAAGTGGAAAAGAGCAGAAATTGAATGGGTAAACATAGAAATTGAATGGGAGCCTTTCCGGCCCCGCGCGAGATCGACCCCGGAGGCAACTGAACCACTTTGGACACGAGCGGCGCCCCCAAAATGCCTCCAAACTGTGTGCTCGGAGCTTCTGGCCCAGGCGCTGCCAGCGAGTGATGCAATTACCAAAAGAATTTTCCCTGGACTACATATAGAAATCCAAAACCGCGCGGCTGCTATCGCGACCTAATATCTTTTGATTATCAGCAACGTGTAAATGTTCCTTTTTGGCAGGACTTACCGTGGGGGGAAACTCCAAACAATAGTACTGAGTTTTTTGTTGAAGGGTAAAAGATTGTAGCGATAGAATTTTAGGCAGAATTTTCCCTGGACTTTATATAGAAACCCAAAACCGCGCGGCCGCGGCAGCCTAATGTCATCTAATCATCAGCAATATGAAATGGTTCCTTTGTAATGGGTTGGACTTTGGGGGAACCATAATAGGGTTAAAGTTTGTAGCGACGTGTAATTTCTGGCTGTACTTTCCCTGGACTTTGTACAGAAATTCAAAGCCGCGAGGCCGCTGCCATGGCCGCGCAACCTATTGTCATTTAATCATCACCAATATGAAATGGTTCCTTTTTAATGGGTCGGACTTTGGTGGGAAATCCTAACAAGAATAGTAAATCTTGTGCTGAAATATTGAAGGCTACCAAAGTGGTAGCCATCTCTATAGACTGAACTAAGCCATATCCCCACGCCGGCTGAGAAGAAATATCCTTCATTCTCGGGAAGAAACGCGGCGTGGCGTTAACCATAGTATGATGTCCATTAAGCTGACATGGACCTGGTGGCGTGGGAATGGGATACAAGGGAATAAATTATTATGTACTTGGAACAGCGGGACGCTGGTGGAATCTCGAGTTGGGGCCGATACCAGCGTATTACTTTTGGTTCCAGAAACTGCTTGCAGACATTCTACTAGACTATCAACTAAGCCAGAGCCCCACGCCGGCTGATGACGGGAAATAACCATCTTTTTTGGTTTGTTTTCCCTTTGTCAGGCAGCGTGGTGATTACTAAACAGGCGTGAACTCGGTGGCGTGGGACGAGGGGGGAAAAAATAGAAAAGTTATGTAACAAACAGCGGGACTTAATATCTCTACATTCTCAGCAATGGAGAGCCATCAAATGCTTCCTTGACAGTGGGACTGTCTTCTCTTTTTTTGGGGGGAAACCCTAGCAACAATAGTGAGTTATGTGTTGAAACATGGACTGTAACCAAGATAAAGCGTAAACGAAGTGAAACTTATCACTTACAAGGGCGGGGACTGGGGGGGCGGGAGGGGGCGGGAGGCATAATGGGGTGGTTGGTGATGGAATATGGGCTCGGGTGAAGGGAAGGGTGTTTGAGTATTGTATAACTGACATAATCCTGAGAACTATGTAACCCTCCACATGGTGATTCAACAAAATTTAAATTAAAAAAAAAGAAATTGAATGGGAAAAAAAAAAGAAGAGGCCATAGAGATAGTACAGAGGGTAGGGTGATTGCCTTGTACTGGGCCGACCCAGGTTTAAACTCCAGTACCCCAAGCACCACCAGGATGAATCCCTGACTACTGAGTCAGGCATCAGCCCTGAGCACAGCCAGGTGTGAAAAAAAAATTTGCTCTTTCTTCATTTCCCTGACACTGCATACTGTCCCCCGCCAGGGGGAAAAAGGAGCAAGACCTAGTGATCTGCTGGAAGCAGGAAAGAGTGACGAGGCATGCCTTCCTTGTGTATAAGGAAGTGTGCGTCCATGTGAGCCTCGTAGGCAGCTTGACCAGGACCTTGACAAAGAATCTTGGCCACGGGTGTATGATGCCACAAACAGGTCAACCTGTAGCTGCAGGGCGAGAACATCAGCAGCCTGATGGTGCCTTCAGGATTCCTGACACCCCAAAATTGCTCTGTGACTTTGGACAGACCCCAACACCTTGGGACCAAGTTTCCCAAGAAATTAAATGGTCAAAAGTTAGGTATGTGAGAGCCATGCCCACACACCGGGGATCCAAACAGAGGAGGTACAGCTGGTACACCTTCTCCAGATGAAGCCCCGGCGACAACTAACAGCAACTAACACGGCTCCCGGATGTGGGACTGGGACAGCTCCAAACCGTTGGGGGACACTGGAGTGGGGCGGTGTTGGGGACTGCTCAGGACCCTGAACAAAAGAGGACCCCGAAACCTTTACCCTGGACAAACTGGAAAATTCCATTACCAGCTTTGCATGACCTGAGGCAAAGGTGCCCTTGTGACAAAGGAAATAGCCAAACTCAAGAGGTAAAAGTAGCCCAGGGCAGTTAACTGAGAGACCCCATAAAGCCCTAAAGTAGAATACCTTCCTCTACCTTGTGCCTTCCTCCTGCCAGATGCTCCTGCCAGATAAACCCTTGCCTTCCTCTCCCCACTATTTCTCAATCTACTCTTGAAGAATGTTGTAAGCCCACCTAATACACCCCGAACCTTTCCTTATTTGGTCTGAGAAGACACTTCCCTGATGATTGACAACTTATGTACCAACCCCCTGCTAAGAAAAGTATAAAGCCAGCGTGGCAGTTAATAAAGTTGCCCTTGATCGGCATGTGTCGTCTTGGGCCCCCTATTTATTATCCTCACTAGTTTTATTTCAGGTCGGAACCGCTCACAGAACCCACCCAATTAGGAGCGCTTTCCACTGCTGTCTCTCCGCGGGCCGGAGAGATCTCCAGGGGAACGCGCAGGGCGGCACAAGCCCAGCCTCCAGGTGGCCCCGGCCGCCGGAAGTCACGCCCTCGACCCACCCTCGGCGCCATCTTGTCACATTCAACAGAGAAGAAGCCAGGCGTTCTGGTGAGCAACGCAGCCAGAGAATGCTCCGGACCTGAGACCGGGCCAGCAACACTAGGGATCCAGACGGAGGAGGTACAACTGGTACACCTTCTCCAGATGGAGCCCCGGCGACACTGAGCAGCAACTAACACGGCTCCGGGATGCGGGACTGGGACAACTCCGAACATTTTCTGAAAAATGAAAACATACAATCTTTTAATGGAAAACTAATTATCAAATGCTTCCTTGGTAGTAGGGCTGTCTTTCCTGGGGGGAAACTCCAACAACAATAGTGAGTTTTGTGTTGAAATATGGAACGTAATCAAGGTAAAGAGAAAATGAAGTGAAATTCATCAGTTATACAGTTGGGGGTGGGGGAGACGGGGGCGGGGGGTATACTGGGGTTTTTGGTGGTGGAATATGGGCACTGGTGAAGGGATGGTGTTTGAATATTGTATAACTGAGACATAAACCTGAGAACTTTGTAACTTTCTATTGTTTCTAAGTCTATTGTTTCTAAGAGTTTCTTGGTAGAGGTTTTAGGGTTCTCTGAGTATAGTATCAAATCATCTGCAAATAGTGAGATTTTGATTTCTTCCTTTCCTACTTGAATGCCCTTAATATCTTTTTCTTGCCTAACAGCTATTTCAAGTACTTCCAGTACTATATTGAACAGAAGTGGAGAGAGTGGGCATCCTTGTCTCGTCCCTGATCCTAGAGGGAAGGCTCTTAGTTTTTCCCCACTGAGGATGATGCTTGCCGTAGGCTTGTAGTAGATGGCTTTGACTATATTGAGGAAAGTCCCTTCTATACCCATTTTGGGCAGAGTCTTCATCATAAATGGGCGCTGGATCTTGTCAAACGCTTTCTCTGCATCTATTGAGATGATCATATGGTTGTTTTGTTGTTGTTGTTGTTTTGGTTTTTGGGCCAAACCCAGCGATGCACAGGGGTTACTCCTGGCTCATTCACTAAGGAATTATTACTCCTGGCTGTGCTCGGGGGACCATATGGGATGCTGGGATTCAAACCCGGGTCGGGCATGTGCAAGGCAAACGCCCTACCCGCTGTGCTATTGCTCCAGCCCCGATCATATGGTTCCTATCTTTTCCTTTGTTGATATGATGGATTATGTTGACTGATTTCCGGATGTTAAACCATCCTTGCATCCCCGGGATGAATCCCACTTGGTCGTGGTGTATGATCTTTTTGATGAGTTGTTGAATTCTGTTTGCTAATATTTTGTTCTGAATCTGTGCATCTGTGTTCATCAGGGATATTGGCCCATAGTTTTCTTTTTTGTGGTGTCTTTGTTTGCTTTTGGTTATAGGGAGATATGAGCCTCATAGAAACTGTTTGGGAGGGTTTTTGTTTCTTCAATTTCCTGGAAAAGCTTTAAAAGAACTGGCAATAGGTCCTCTTTATTTTTTTAAAATTATTTGTATTGAATCACTGTGAAATACAGTTACAAAGTTTTCATATTTGATCCACCACCAAACCCCCCCCCATACCACCCCTCGCAGTCTCCCTCTGCCTGTGTGGCAGACAATTTTCACTTTACACTTTCCTTACTTTGATTACATTCAATTTTCAACAGGAATCTCACTATGATTATTTGGAGGTTATCCTCCAACAGTCAAACATGCTGGATGGCATCAATAGATTGTATGTTTTCATTTTTCAGAAATGAAAAATGAAAACATACATTTTCATTTGGAGCTGTCCCAGTCCCGCATCCCGGAGCCGTGTTTGTTGCTGCTCAGTGTCGCCGGGGCTCCATCTGGAGAAGGCGTGCCGGCTGTACCTCCTCCATCTGGCTCCCCGGTGTTGCTGGCCCTGTCTGGGGTCCGGAGCATTCTCCGGCCTGCGTGGCTTACCGGAACGCCCAGATTCTTCTCTCAATAGGTCCTCTTTAAATGTTTGGAAGAATTCGCCAGTGAATCCATCTGGACCCGGGCTTTTGTTTTTGGGAAAACTTTTGATTACCGTTTCAATTTCCTTGATATTAATAGGACTGTTCAGGTATTCCAGGTCTTCTTGATTCAGCCTTGGGAGACTATAAGAATCCAGGAATTTATCCATTTCTTTTAGGTTCTCTTATTTGGTAGCATACAGATTTTCAAAGTAGTCTCTGATGATCTTTTGAATTTCTTTGGTTTCTGTTGTGATATCCCCCCTTTCATTTCTGATTCGGTTTCTAAGGGTTCTTTCTCTCTCTTTCTTTGTGAGTTTTGCTAGTGGTTTATCAATCTTATTTATTTTCTCAAAGAACCAGCACTTGGTTTCATTGATCTTTTGGATTGTTTTCTGGGTTTCCATATCATTGATTTCTGCTCTAAGTTTTATTATCTCTTTTCTCCTGCCTGGTCTGGGCTCCTTTTTTTGGTTCTTTTCTAAAATCTTAAGCTGTGAAGTTAAGTTACTTATGTGGGCCCTTTCTTCCTTCCTGAGAAATGCTTGCAGAGCTACATATTTTCCCCTTAAGCTTTAGCTGTGTCCCACAGGTTCTGGTAGCTTGTGTCTTCATTCTCATTTGTTTCCAAGTACCTTTGATTTCTTCCTTGATTTCCTTCCTGACCCACTCATTATTCAACATCGAGCTGTTTAATTTCCAGGTGTTTGGTTTGGTTTTCTGCACCTGTACATGATTCATTTCTATCTTCAGTGCATCGTGGTCTGAAAAGATAGCTGATCCAATGTCTATCTTCCTGATTCTGTTGAGGTGTGTTGTGTGGCCCAGCACATGGTCTATTTTGGAAAATATTCCATGTGCATTGGAAAAGAATGCATACTCTTTTTTGGGGGGATATAACGCCCTGTATAAGTCTGTTAGCCCTCTCTCTTCTATTTCCTCCTTCAAGCCAGTATTTCCTTGGTAAGTTTTAATCTTCTGGATCTATCCAGAGGTGATAGGGCAGTGTTGAAATCTCCCACTACTATTGTGTTGTGCATCACCCTGGTTTCTAACCCCTCTCCCCTCCCCCCACCAGGGTGAAAGTGGCCCCCTGGGGACCGGACCCCTGGGCCACTGGGACTTCCTGGGCCCGCAATTGCAGCCGGCCCTTCCGGTGAGGAGGGGAACAAGTTGAGAGGAGCTTGGGGGAGCCCCCGGGGTGGGGGGACGGGTCCTTCCTCGTGTCCACTCCTATGCGGGGAGACGTGGGCACACCCGGCCACAAGGGGAGCAGAGGCGACAAGGGCGATGCAGTGAGTGGGGGCCCCCAGGAGGGTGAGCACCCCTGCTTTTCCGGACCCCATCCTGGTACCTGCAGACAGGACTCTGGAGCCCGACCCTGCACGCAGGTGTTACTCAAGTGGCCTCTGTCCAGATTGTGCAGCGCTGAGCCCCAGGCCTTGCAGGTTCCCATGGCCCTACTCAGGAGTGCGCCCTGCTGGACTTTCGCAGGCCCATGGCTCACTTCCAGAGGGAGGTGGGGTAAGGGGCGAGAGTGACTTTGCTAGCTAGCCCCTTCTGAGCCTGACTCTGCCCCATTCTCCCTCCCAGGGTCCACTTGGGCCAACAGGGATACAGGGGCCATTCGGACACCCAGGTCCACCTCACGTTAAGTGCTCCAGGCTTGCTGCATCCCTGATCGCAGGGAACGAGGGTCCCCCACCCTGCCTGATCCTGATCACCCCACCCCCGTCTCCGTCCTGTTTGTGGTCTTAATCCCAACTCCAGCCTCAACTGACAGGGCTACACCCTAAATCCCAACCCTGGTCCACCCTCCAGGGAGGACCCCAGACCTGAGCTCAGAGGCTAAGTCCTCAGGCTCAGGCCCAGAGTTGAACCTGCACCTGACCTTGACTCCCCTTAACCCCAACTCACCCCCTACCCTGCCTTTGCCCAATTCCCCCCTTGAGCTGCATTCCAGTTCCCCACATCCTCCTGCCCCTCCCCCAGGGTCACTGCCCCTACTCCATCTCTTGACCTCTACCCTGACCTTGACTCATAACCTACTCTGACCCCACCCCATCTTCCTGGAAGGGAGTCGCTGGGGACCCCCAGGCCTCTTTTTCCAGAAAGGTGATGATGGAGGGAGTGGTTTCATGGGGATGATCGGTTCTCCCGGCCTGCAGGTGCGTGTCAGGGGTCGGGCGAGTCGCCAGTGGTTCCCCTCTCCCACCCGGGCCCCCAAACCTTATTTCTTCCTTTTTCGGGGCTGCCAGGTCCTTCTGGAGAGAAGGGCGAGGTTGGAGACGTGGGGTCCACGGTCCGGACGAGGGGGCAGGAAGGGGGACCTATGGGTGGTGATTGGTTTCTGGGGACCCCTCAAGACACTTTGCACATTTGGTTTGGGAGCCACGCTTGGCAGTGCTCGGGGTGGGGTGGGGCCTGCAGTGCCGTGGTGGACCCCCAGTGCTCCTGCTCCAAAGGGCCGCGCTCCAGCCCGTCCTGCTCTCTCCTCCCTCCGCACTGCTGTCCCCAAACACTGACGCCAGCGCCTTCACCCCTGCCCTGTCTCTCCGGCCCTACTTTGTTCTTCACACCGCCCCAGCATTCAGGGTGGGCTTTGGGGTCACTGGAGCCTTTGGGGTGGGCCCCTGGTCACTGGATGCCCGTGTCACTTCCCACGAGGACTCTATGGAGCTCCAGGACCTTGGGGTCCCCATGGCCCAAACGGAGCCGAGGTGAGGATTGGGGGGAGGGCAGGCTGTCTCCGAGGTGGGGACGCTCATTTCAGTGGGGGCTCATCTGCACCCCCAGTCCGTCTCCAGGTACCCCAGGGCAAAAGGGTTGGTCAGGAGTTGGTCAGGTCAGCCTGGAGCAGTGGGCGAGAAGGTGAGATTGTGGGTGGGGCAGGGACAGGGACATTCCGGGTGGGCTGTGAGTGGGCGTGGCTTGTGTGGATGGGCGGGGCTTCCGTTGGGCGGGGCTTTGCGAAGAAGGTTTCTGTGGAGTGGGCGGGGCGTGCTGGAAACCCACCCTCATTGGAGCTGCCTGTCCTGGGGAACCCCTCCGGGCCCTCCCTTTGCCTCCTGCAGGGTGAGTCTGGACGCACTGGAGACCCGGGCCCCCCAGGAACCCCTGGAAACCCTGTGCGTGAGAGTGCGGTCTGAAACCCACATTATGCTCAGGGAATCCCCCACCCCTGGGTGTCTCTGGACCGAATTTTGATCCATGGCACCACATGTGCCCCACTCACAAGTATGGCCCTGGTGGCCGTCAGCACCTCAAGGCCTGAGCAACCAACTCTCACCAGGAGGGGCCCCCAAACCTCTGAATACTGCTTACTAAGTTGACCCCTTCCCCCAAACAAACGACGCTGGTGGGGGACACCAGAACCTGGGTTCCCCTGAGCCCCTGTGTCCCCCAGGAGAAACTGGCCTCATGGTCCAGGGAGAAGCCAGGAAGCTGGTACAGCTCCTTCCTTCTGACGAGGGAAGAAGGTCAGTCGCGGTGCTGGGACGCAGGCGGGCTGGGAGAAGAGAGGTTGGCTCGTGGGAGACAGCGGGGGACCCACAGGTATAGAGGGAGTTTGGGGGACGTGCGTGCTGGAAGGACCCACAGGTCTCCCGGGGACAAGGTGCAGCCTGACTGAGACCTCAGCACTGACTGCGGTCAGTGACTGGGAGAACAGGGACGAGTGTGCCAGGGCAGGAACAGACTCTGCAGAAGGTCAGAATCGAGAGAGGCTCAACTGGATTTTTAGAAATTCAGGGCTAGAACGATTGCACAGCGGGTGGGGCTTTTGCCTTGCACGCGGCCGACCCGGGATTGATTTCTCCCTCCACCTCAGAGAGCCCAGCAAGCTACCGAGAGTATCTGCCCCCTCAGCAGAGCCTGGCTAGCTACCCATGGCGTAATCAATATGCCAAAAGCAGTAACAACAAATCTCACAATAGAGATGTTACTGGTGCCCGCTGGAACAAACTGATGAACAACAGAACGACAGTGCTACAGTGCTACAGTGGTGTGTGTGTGTGTGTGTGTGTGTGTGTGTGTGTGTGTGTGTGTGAAGGAAGATAGTTTTCTTTTTTCTTTTCCTTTTTGGGCTACACCCAGCGATGTTCAGGACTCACTGCTGTCTCAACACGCTGGAACGAGTCCTGGCTGTGCTCAGAGGAACGCTATGGGATACTGGGAGTCAAACCCAGGTCTGAGTCCCCACTGCACCCATGCTCAGTCAGGGGACCAGTGGAAACGGCCCACAACGCCACCTGGTGCCTATTCTGTGGAACTGCCACAGCCTGACTTTCCCATGGTAAAGATTTCCAGCCCTTTTCTTTGCCTCAGTGTTAAGTTATGGGGTCATAAAGGGTCAAGCAAGCAGCCTAGGGTCATGGATCAAATACTGAGCCAGAAGGCCCTTGCCTTGAAAAGGGCCTGGGGCGGGACGGAAACGCCCCACAGCGCCTCATCCTGGCGGTTAGGCAGAACTCACCTTGCCCGAGTTTCCCACCCTGAAGATTTCCAGCCCTTCTGCACGTGTGTGCGGCCTCTCCGCAGCTGCACGAGCGTGACTCCAGACCCAGCTAAATTTTTCGGCATGGGCAGCTCCTCGCAGAATGTCTCCAGACTGAGAACTAAACCGCGGCCCCATGCCCGCCCAGGAGGGGAAAGGTATTTCTCTCTCTCGCCTCTTCCTTGCCAGGGATGAAGGGCGCGGTGACCGCCATATTATGACGACCACAGATGGGGTTTACAAGCTTGCAATCATCCAATACCTGGAAGAAATCTCCCTGGACTTAGTTTCTAAAGTACAGAAATCCAAAACCGCGCGACCTCATATCTCTTCGCAACAGGTCTGACTCTAGTGGGGTACTCCTAACAATAATAGTGAGGTTTGTGTTGAAATATTGAATGTAACCAAAGTAAATAGAAAGTAAAGTGAAATTTATCAGTTACAAGGTGGAGGGAGTGCGGGGGGCGGGGGGCCGGGATGGGTGGTGTACTGTGTTTGTTTTTGTTTTTTTTTGGTTGTGGGATATGGGCACTGGTGAAGGGATGGTTGTTTCAGCATTGTAAAACTGAGACTTGAGCCTGAGAGCATTGTAATTTTCCACATGGTGATTCAATAAAAAGATAAAAATTAAAAAAAAAAGATTTCCAGCCCTTGGGTTTGCTTCAATGCTTCAAGGTCATGGAGGATCAGGCACGCAGCCGGGGGCGATACTGGGATAATCGTGGGTAAGGCCCTTGCCTTGCATCGGTTTGGAATTCTTGCACCCCATAGGGTCCCCTGAGCACCCACAGGAATAGCTAACGATTGGTGGGAGGAACTCCTGAGCACTGCTCTGTGTGGCTCCCCCAACCAGGTGATTGCCACCCTACAGAGCCCCCCACACTGGCCGGCCCCACAAGCGACTCTGGGGTTTTATTTGGGTGTTCAGGATTTGCTGTTCCTAGTGGGGCTTGGGGGAACATAAAGAAAAGAGATGCTCATCCCCTCCCCACCCACCATACTGACTCTC
Organism: Sorex araneus; assembly: GCF_027595985.1. Lineage (NCBI taxonomy): Eukaryota > Metazoa > Chordata > Mammalia > Eulipotyphla > Soricidae > Sorex > Sorex araneus. Next base: position 114,192,753 of record NC_073306.1, read on the forward strand.
TGGGCAAGTGAAACTGGGTTCTTTATTGGGGAGGGGTGTCAGTGGCCAGAGCAGAACTTCTGCAGGCGCTCAGGGTCCCTACATAGTGCCGGGAATTGACTGTGTCGAGCACAAAGCATCGCCTCCCCAGTATGCTGTCTCGAAGAACCCCATCTGAAAGGTTTCCTGTCTTGGTCACCCCCATACCTCATCACCTCACAGTTCAATAAATGCCCTTTCCTGTTCTAGGTGTAGGTGGCAAAGGTCAAAACAAGATTCAGCTCTGTACCCTGGGCCTGGGGTGAAGGAACCAGCTGACGATGAAACTGAGGTCATGGGTTTTTGTTTGCTAGTTTCTGTTTGGGGGCCACACCTGGGAATATTCCGGGATGACTCTTGGCTATTCCTTCATGAATTACTCCTGTAGGTGCTCAGGGAACGCTGTGGGGGTGCCTAGGTGGGCACCCGGGTTAACTGCTGCGAGGGGAGCGCTTTTCTACCCACCTTTCTCCCGCTCTCTTGCCTGAGTCTTGATTCTTAATCATTGAAGCCAAACCCAGCGCTGGAAATCTTCCCTGTAACCCTGGACGAGGCACTTCCTCTCCTCGCCACAAGACGGCGCTGTGGGGCGTTTCCGTCCCTGTCCCAGAACATTTCTCCCAGGATTGTCCACCCCTGCTCCTGACCTTCCTCCAGAACCTGCTGAAGCTCCCCGGACCCTAAGAGTTCTTCATCGAGGGACCCCCGATCCTCGCGACCTCTGCAGCCCCCCAACTGTCACACCAGTGCTCTGGCTTTATTTGGGGGTGGCCACAGCAGAGCTAAAGGTGTGGGGGGTTCGAGGCTTCCTATGGTGCGGGGGATCGAACCCAGGTGGGCCGAGGCAAGGCAAGAGCCTGCCCACATTCCTGTCCCCTTTTCTTGGCCCTTTTGAAGGTTTCCCATCACGGTCATCCTCACACCTCTTCCCCCTCCGTACATTTCTTTTTTTGCTTTTTGGGGTCACACCCAGCGTTGCTCAGGGTTACTCCTGGCCTGCACTCAGGAATGATTCCCAGCAGTGCTCAGGGGACCCTATGGGATGTCGGGGATCGAACCCGAGTCGCCATGTGCACTCTAGCTCCAGCACCCCACTCCGTACAATTTGGCCAGAGTTTTGGGGATTCCCACAGATTTCAGATGTTCTAAACATCGTGCTTGCCCTGTTCGCCGGGGTGGAGGGGTGTGTGGGGAAATTTCAGTCTGGTAACCCCCGGGTTTGGGGTGAAGCCGGGGGATTGTTTAAGAATGAATGTCCAGCATTAGCCCATGGAGATGGAGAACAGATACATCCAAAGTCCTCGAAGGATTTTCCAAAAGTTTGTTCTGGGGTTCAGTGGTTCCTCCAGTGGGGTGGGTGGGAGAACGACTTGGAGCTCCCTCTTCCGCCTGAATCTTCCACCCCAGAGTTTCTTCCTTCTTTCCTTCCTCTTTCCTTCCTCCTTCCTTCCTTCCTTCCTTCCTTCCTTCCTTCCTTCCTTCCTTCCTTCCTTTTTCTTTCTTTCTTTCTTTCTTTCTTTCTTTCTTTCTTTCTTTCTTTCTTTCTTTCTTTCTTTCTTTCTTCTTTCTTTCTTTCTTTCTTTCTTTCTTTCTTTCTTTCTTTCTTTCTTTCTTTCTTTCTTTCTTTCTTTCTTCTTTCTTTCTTTCTTTCTTCTTTCTTTCTTTCTTTCTTTCTTTCTTTCTTTCTTTCTTTCTTTCTTTCTTTCTTTCTTTCTTTCTTTCTTTCTTCTTTCTTTCTTTCTTTCTTTCTTTCTTTCTTTCTTTCTTTCTTTCTTTCTTTCTTTCTTTCTTTCTTTCTCTCTTCCTTCCTTCTTGCTCTCTTCTTTTTCTTTTATTTTCTTTTTCTCTCTTTCTTTTTTCCTTTTTCTTTCCTTCCTTTCTTCCCTTCCCTCCTCTCTCTTTTCTTTTTTTAGTCCCGTTCTTTCTTGTTTGTTTGCTCACTTTCTTTCTTCCTTCCTTCCTTCTCTCTTTCTGTCTCTCTTACTTTTGACTCTTTCTTTCTTCCTTCCTTCCTTTCTTCCTTCATTCTTTCTCTCTTCCTGTCTATCTTACTTTTGACTCTTTCTTTCTTCATTTCTTTCTTCCTTTCTTTCTTTCTTTCTCTCTCTCTTCCTTCCTTCTTGCTCTCTTCTTTTTTCTTTTATTTTCTTTTTCTCTCTTTCTTTTTTCCTTTTTCTTTCCTTCCTTTCTTCCTTCCCTCCTCTCTCTTTTCTTTTGAGTCCCGTTCTTTCTTGTTTGTTTGCTCACTTTCTTTCTTCCTTCCTTCTCTCTTTCTGTCTCTTTCTCTCATTTTCTTTTTTCCTTCCTTCCTTTCTTCCTTCATTCTTTCTCTCTTCCTGTCTATCTTACTTTTGACTCTTTCTTTCTTCCTTTCTTTCTTCCTTTCTTTCTTTCTTTCTTTCTTTCTTTCTTCCTTCCTTCCTTCCCTTCTTTCTTTCTTTCTTTCTTTCTTTCTTTCTTTCTTTCTTTCTTTCTTTCTTTCTTTCTTTCTTTCTTCCTTTCTTTCTTTCTTCTTTCCTTCCTTCTCTTTCTTTCTGTCTCTATTTCTTTCTTACTTTCTTTCTACTTATTTCTTTCTTCTTTCCTTCCATCCTTCTCTTTTCTCTTTCTTTCTTACATTCTTTCTGTTTCTTCCTTCCTTCTTTCCTTCCTTCCATCCTTTCTCTCTTTCTTTTTTCTGTTGCTTTCTTTTTTTTTCTTTTACTCTTTGTTTTTCTCTTTCTTACTTTCTCCTTTTTTCTTCCCTCATTTCTTCCTTCCTTATTTCTTTCTCTCTTTCTTTCTATCTCTTCCTTCCTCCTCCTTCATTCCTTTCTCCTTCCTTACTTTCTCTCTTTTTCCTGTCTTTCTTTCTCTCTTTCTTAATTTGTTTTTTACTCTTTTTTCTTTTCTTTCTCTCTTTCTCTCTTACCTTTATTCATTCTTTCTCTCTTTCTCTTTCTTTCTTTCCTTCTCTCTTTCTCTTTCTTTCTTTCCTTCTTCCGTTCCTTCTTTCTTTCTTTCTTTCTTTCTTTCTTTCTTTCTTTCTTTCTTTCTTTCTTTCTTTCTTTCCTTCTTTCTTTCCTTCTTACTTTCTCTATTTCTTTCTTTCTTTCTTTCTTTCTCTATTTCTTTCTTTCTTTCTTTCTTTCTTTCTTTCTTTCTTTCTTTCTTTCTTTCTTTCTTTCTTTCTTTCTTTCTTTCTTTCTTTTGTCTTTCTTTCTTGGCTTTTGGGATTACACTCTGTGATACTCAGAGGCTACTCCCAGTTCTGCACTCAGGAATCACTTCTGGTGGTGCTCAGGAGACCATATGGAATGCCAAGGAGCCCAGGTCACCTGCAGGCAAGGCAACTGCCCTTCCTGCTGTCTATCACTCTGAGCTGACCTGGTCCCTTTCATTGCAGATCTTGGCACCCCAAGCTTTCGGAGTACTTGATCTTAATCTCCCCTTTGTCCTTCATCAGTGGAGGACAGAGACAAATAACTGGGCTGGGGCTTTTTGTTATCCAGGGAGAGGGGAAGGGGCACTCTCAGACATGCAAGGAGATAGGATGCGGGTAAGTCCATCACAGCAAACCTTGAATAACGGGGGCCAGGACAGGGAGATCAGAGAGCCAGGCAGGTGTTTTGCTGTTTGTGACTGACCTGGGCTCTCACACCCTTTCTAGTTCCTTGAGCCCCATGGAGCGGGGAAAGTCTATTTCAAGACCCCCGAATCACTGTATCACTGTATCACTATCATCCCGTTGATCATGGATTTTCTCCAGCTGGCACTGGTAACGTCTCCATTCATCCTAGCCCTGAGATTTTAGCATCTTCTCTTTTCTCGTTCTTGCCAGCAGTGCCGCATTGGAGGTTCTTTCAGGGAAAGGGGAATGAGACCATCATTGCTACTGTATTTAGCATATTGAATACACCACAGAGAGCTTGCCAGGCTCTGCTGTGCGGGCAGGATGCTCTTGGTACCCTGACAGGTTCTCTGAGAGGGAGAACTAGGGTATAAGAGGTTACTTCTGGGAGCTTTCTTTTGTAGTCTCTGGATTTTGGCCGCTGATGGAATGACATGGTGCCGGGGGCAGTTCGTGGTTTTGGCTGCCAAGCTACTGGAAAATGGGGGGTTTGGGTGGAGAAGGTCCAGTCCCAATCTGAGCAGACTTGGAGACCTCAGTCGCAGGTCGCGCACACGTTCCTCTGCCGGTTCCTTCATGCATGAGTCTCATCCCAACGTGTGGAGAGGGCCTTGAGCATGGCTGTGACTGGGTTCCCTAGGTCTTCGGCTGCCAGGGCTCTGCTCAGGGTGGGGAGGGAAACTCAACCCGCTCCCCTCCAAGGGGCCCCGGTGAAGACAGCCAGGCATGGGGGCAAGAAACTCTGCCAAGACCCCCAGATACCCAAATTAAATAAGGAAGGCCAAGCCACTTTGGCAAGTTCCTGGTGTAGTCCGGGGAGATGGTGCAGTTCAGACTCTTGATCTCTAATTCCCAGCACCGTTTGCTGTGGCCAAAGGCAAGCAACCTTAATTTTAAAAATAATAAAGGGCTGGAGTGATAGCACAGCGAGGTATGGTGACTTGCACGCTGCAGACGTGTCATCCCATAAGGTCCTCCTGACACCACACATGGTTCCCCCTGGACTGCCAGGAATAATTTCTGAGGAAGAGCCAGGAGTAAACCCTGAGCACTACTGGGTGTGGCCCAGAAATAAAAAATAAAATTAAAAATGTTTTAGAAAGCATGCACATACACACATGTAACACGCACACACACAGATGCAGGGTTAAATGCACACGGCCAAGGGTGGGCAGGATAGTACAGTAAGTAGAGCGCTGACCTTGCTTGCTGCTGACCAGAGTTTGATCCCCAGCGTCCTAAGGGTCCCCTGAGCATCTCCAGGATTGATTCCTGAGTGCAGAACCAGGGTTGACCCTTGAGCAATGCCAAGTGTGCCACCCTCAACCATAACAAAAGCCTATTAATTTAATGACTTATTACCTAAGTTTTTAGCTGTTCAGGCCAGAGCCATAGTTTAGAGTGGGATACATTTGCCTTGCATGTGGTCCACCTGGGTTTGTTCTTCTGCACCCTTCATGGTCCCCCAGTCTGCCAGAAGCGATCTGTGCCCAGAACCAAGAGTAAGCCCTGAGCATGGCCAGGTGAGGCCCCCAAACAGTACTGAGCCCCAAGGTTCCAAGCTGCCAAACAGTCCTGCAAGGACCTTTCACTCCCAGCACTTCCAAGCCAGGGGGTTACCTAGAAGTGGCCGGATACTCAGGGGTCCCGGAACTGCCAGAGCATAAAGCGAAGTCTTCAGTTTCCAGTTACCCACTGCCCTGGCCTGTCCATACCCAGAGACACCATACGGAGCCCCTCCAGAAGAAAGACCGCACTGTGGCTGGGTCCAGGCAAGGCTGCCTGACCCCCTCATATATATTTTTAAATCAAATGTTGTTGGAGCTGGAGCTGGAGCTGTGGATGAGAGCCTGCTTCACATGTGCGAAGTTCTGAGTTTACACAGAGTTTGATAAAACAATGCATGTCTAAGGGCTGGGGATGTAGTCTTGTACACTAGCGACCAGGACTCGATCCCAGGCATCCATAAGGTCCCAGAACCTGCCCGGAATGGTTCCTGAGTGCAGAGCCAGGAATTATCCCAGAGCACTGCTGCCTGTGACCCTCAAACCAAAACAACTTCTGTATCAGATGGAGCTGAAGAGACTGTAGCTGAGAGAGCAGGAAACTGTTTTGAAGGAAGAGGGAGTCCTGAAATTTAGTGGTGATTCTGGCAGCCAGAGAGTGAGTCTGAGCCTGCTCAGGGCACAGCAAAAGTCCAAGCACACTGATTAGATGACTAATCTCAGTCATCAGAGAGCACTGTGATCTCCGAATCACCCCTGGTCTTGCTGCACAGTAGGAAAGGAATCCCTCAGCGTTCTCCAGGGAAGCCCAGAGTTCATGAGTCCTTCCCCCTCCCCTGAGTAGGTTGCCTAGGAGAAGGGCAGCATCCCTGAGAGTGGCAGCTGCGCCGTGGCCCCGCCCCCACCCCTTGTGAGGCCGGCCACTAGTTCTCCAGCTTGGAAAGTGCCTGACCTGGGCTGGCCTAGTCCTTGCCAAGCCGCCCGAGTGCCATGACCAGGTCTCTGCCCTGTACCTTTCTGCCCCTGCAACTCTGTCTCTCCTATTCCCGCCGGACTCCACGCTGAGGCCAGCCTCACATAAGCTAGTCCTGGACCACTCCGAACTGCTGCCATGGAGCCAGTGTGAGTGTGAGGCAGTGGTGCGAGTGCGGGGTGTGGGGTGGGGGTGCGTGGTGCGCAGTGCGGGGAGCGGGGAGCGCATGGCTGGGCGGGGATGTGCGGTGCGGGATGGGGATGCACAGTGCGCGCTGTGACGTGTACGGTGCGGAATGAGGGATGCGGGATGCGGAGTCGGGGTGCGCCTTGCGGGGTGGGGGTGCTGGGAGGGGGTGCGCGGTGCGTGGTGTGCACTGCAGGGTTTGGGGTGCGCAGTGCGTGGAGTGCAGTGCGGGGTGAGGGATATGCGTGGCTGGGTGAGGATGTGCGGTTGGGGGATTCAAGTGCGGAGGTGGGCTGAGGGGTGCGGGGTATGGGCTCGGGGGGTGCGCAGTGCATGGTGCTCAGTGCAGGGAGGTTGGTACAGAGTGCGAGGTGAGGACTGCTCAGGGCTGGGTGGTGGTGTATGGTGCAGGATGCGTTGTGTGGTGCGGGATGGGGGTGTAGTGTGCGAGTTAGGGGTGTGCGGTGCAGTGCGGAGTGCAGGCTGCTGGGTGGTGATGCAAGGTGTGGGGTAGGGTGGGGGTGCACCGTGCACCCCGGGGCCAGGTTCTCGTAAGACTTGCCCCGTGGGCTGTCCTGGGGGTCCTCCCATTGAACTTTCTAGGCTGCCGCAGTGCGGGGCTTGCAGGGGGCTGAGTCCCAATTCCTGCCCGGCTCCAGGGCAGTGGACACCCCCAGTTCTTGGTGCTAGACTGGGTTCCCCTTCAGGATAGCCCCACTCCTGGTTGAGGGGGCGGCAGTTACTTTCGCTCTAATTTCTGCTGGGGCTCCCGAATTAAGGCTCGTGTACCTTTTTTACAGGCAGCTTTGGGGTCTAGATGTGAGTGTCAAGGCTTCCAGAAGTACTGGGAGGTGGGGGGCGGTAGCCCATTCCGACCCCAAGGAAGTCTGGAGATTTCAGTCACAAAACCCACATATCAGAATTTTCAGCAAATTATATATTGGTGAGGTCTGTCCTGAGACCATAGAGTCAGGCCATGGGTATGGCGGTGATTTTGGATTGTGGAGGCAAGTGGCTGTTGGGGGCTCTGCTTGGGTGGTCACCAGGCCAATATCCTCCCCTTCGATTTACCCTGATCTGTTCAGCCATGTGCAGGTATGAGATTAACTGTGTTTTTTGATCTCTTTAGAGACTTATTAATGGGTCTCTGAAATAAGGCCCATAATTAAGCTTGTATAGCTGAGCCAGAGGTGGTTTGTGGGTATGGCTCCCCCACACAGAGCTTTTGGCCTTTTAATTTTTTGGGAAACTTGATCCCAAGTTGTTGGGGTCCGGCCAAAGGTATGGTGACAATTTCGGGGTATCAGGAAGCCTGAAGGCACCATCAGGCTGCTGATGCACTCACCCTGCAGGTATAGGTTGACCTGTTGGTGGCACCATACCCCCATTATTTTCTTCCTTGACCAATCTAAATACTTGTCAATTTTGTTGGTCTTTTTAAGAACCAACTTTTGACTTTATTGATTTTTCCCCCATTGTCGACTTTATCTCATTTGTTTCTTTTTAATGTCTATGTTTTGGTTCTTCATTTGGGTTGAACTTTCACTTCGCTAAGGACATTTGCCTTGCAGTGGCCGACCCGGGTTCAATTCCCAGCATCTTATATAGTCCCCCAAGCACGACTAGGAGTAATTCTGAGTGCTTGAGCCAGTAATAATCCCTGTGCATCACCAGGTGTGACCCAAAGATAAAAAAAAAAAAATGTGTTCTAAGTATACTGGTGGAGGGATGGATGTTAGAATACTGTATGACTGAAATCCAATCATGAACAGCTTTGTAAAGGTTTATCTGACATTCAGTAAAAACAAAGGGTTTTTTTATTATTCAATAGAAAAGTTTTAAAAAAGGTTTTTAAAAAGTTTTTTAAAAACTATTATTTAATTTTCTCATCTTACTTTTGCTGCTTGCCTTACACATTTCATCTTTAAACAGTATAACCCATCAACATGGTTTTATAGTTAGCAAAAATGTAGCTATTTTATACTGAGATTAGAGAAAAGTTTTTAAAAAACACATTAATAGAATTTTTATACATGCTCATGTATATAGTAGTTGTCAACTCGTCTACGTTTCTTCATGAAAATGTGAGTTAGTGTCCAGCCAGTGCATTGTGTCTTGACTTTTTTCTAATCATGACCCCTTTTTTTGTGTGTGTGTGTTATTTTTTTAAATTTATTTATTTTTTAATTAGTGAGTCACAGTGAGGGTACAGTTACAGATTCACACATTTTAGTGCTTGTTTTTCCCTCATGCTATGTTTAAGAGCTCATCCCTCCACCAGTGTCCATTCTCCGCCACCAATGAACCCAGTATCCCTCCCACCCCTCAATCCTATCCCCCCACCCCACCTTGCCTCTGTGTTGGGGCATTCCAATTTGATATCTCTCTTTCCTTTGGGTGTTGTGGTTTGAAATAGGGGTATTAAGTGGTCATCCTGTTCAGTCATCCTGTTTCAGCTTGCATCTCCCTTCCCGCGCAGGATCTCCAATCACATATTACTTGGTGTTCCCCTCTCTATCTGGGATGACTTTCCCCCAGCGTGTGAGGCCAGCTTCCAAGCTATGGAGCCAACCTCCTGGTATTATATACTACTATTCTTGGGTATTAGTCTCCTACTCTGTTGTTCTATATTCCACAGATGAGTGTAATCTTTCTATGTCTGTCCCTCTCTTTCTGGCTCATTTCACTTAGCATGATACTTTCCATTTATATGCAAAGTTCATTACTTCATCCTTTCTAACAGCTGCATAGTATTCCATTGTATAGATGTACCAAAGTTTCTTTAACCAGTCATCTGTTCTCTGGCACTCAGGTTTTTTCCAGATTCTGGCTATTGTAAACAGTGCTGCAATGAGCATATAAGTGCAGATGATCATGACCCATTTTGACTTTGTTTCCTTCCTGTTACTCCCTCCCCCATTCTACCAATTAACTTTCTGGTCTCATGCTCTGGCTCCCCAGTTATGAGACTTTTTACCTATGACCCCTTAAAATATCTTATGGTCCCTGATTGACAAATATTTGTATAATATCTAGCACAGCGGTAGGGCATTTGCCTTGCATGTGGCTGACCCGGGTTCGATTCCTCTGCCCCTCTGTAGAGCCCGGCAAGTTACCGAGAGTATCTCGCCCGCATGGCAGAGCCTGGCCAGCTACCATATACTTGATATGCCAAAAACAGTAACAAGTCTCAAAATGGAGACGTTACTGGTGCCTGCTTGAGCAAATTGATGAGCAATGGGATGACAGTGACAGTGACAGTGAATTTGGTTTTAGTTGTAGGGCAGACCTGCTAGATTAAATTTCTTTCAGTGCTCTTTGAATTTCTCTTTCGTTTTTGAAGGATGCTTTTGTTATACAAAGAACTCTCTATGGTCTTTTCCTCCTAGAAATTCAAATCTGTAAGCATATTTGGGAGAATTTATAAATAAAACCCTCTATAGGGAATGAAAATAATATGTAGGTCTAAAGATCTGTGGAGGAGTATGGTGAGGCACTACTGCCTACCCACCCCGTCTCCCTTCAGCCTGCATTGAGACAGCCCTTCCTCCCACACCTGGACTGTGGGACCGACTACCACTACCCTGTGCCTCGATACCATCCCTTTGGACTTGCCTAAGCTGATCCTGTCTTTAAACCCAAGCAGTCCCAAGTGGACCCAGTGGCTGCACTAATAACCCCCAACACGTGGGCATGTCAGCATCCTTGCAACAACTCTACTCCTTCAACTCCACTAACAGCATGTTCATAATTCTTTCCCACAATCCTTCCATAATAACCCTGGTATCTAAATGGGAGTAACTAGACCTACACTTGCCTGTCAACTGAAATGCCATCTCAAGATCATGTAAATAGTTAGAAAAACAACAGATCATAAGTGGTAGCCCCAGAAAATAATGAATTAGATCAGTTTAATAACAAATAAGGTCAATATTCAAATAAACGGAACTCTAAAGCTCACCTGCCACACTCACAAAGCTCTAAGAAAGTGGGGATACAAAAAAATCATCTGCAATGACAGAAAGAGAGAGAAGTCCAGGTAAAGTCTCATGCTCAATTCAAATTTTGAGCCTCATCAAAAAAGACCCTCAAATCAACACTTCATGAAATGGCAATAGAAATAAAACAATCACTGGAAGAGAAGCTCAATCAGATCAAGGAAGAATTGATACATGCTATTAAAGAGTCCATACAAATGGAATTAAAGGAAGTAAAGAATGCAAGGATAGCAAGCCACAAAAAACAGAATTCTGCATGCAGAGAACCATATCAGTGACAGTGAAGACAAAATGCTAGCCAACAGTGATGATGATGTTGCAAAAGAAAATAGGAAAACAAATAGAAGATAAATTAAGATTATTGATGAACAATAGCAAATGTATTATTATAGGAGTAGCAAATGGAGAGGAAAGAGAGAAAAGGGAAGAATGACTAGAGGAAGAAAAAATAACTGAGAACTTCTCCAGTTTCTGGAGGGAGACTTTTGCACAGATTCAAGAGGCTCAGAGACTAAACAAAATAGAATCAAGCAAACTATCACCAAGGCACCGAGTAATAGAAATGATCAAAGCAAAAGAGAGACTACTACATCAAGAAAGAATAAAATTCTCAGGTACTAGGGAAATAACATAAGAGTCACGAAAGATCTCCCATATGACACATTTCAGGCAAAAAAAAAAAAGAATGGAATAACATATTCAGCGTATCACTTGTATAAAAATTCTCAGGTACAAGGGAAATAACATAAGAGTCACAAAAGATCTCCCATATGACACGTTTCAGGCAAAAAAAAATGAATGGAATAACATATTCAACGTATCACTTGTATCACTTGTCATCCCCTTGTTCATTGATTTACTCGAGTGGGCGACAGTAATGTCTCTATTTGTCCCTGTCACGTGTTAGTGTAACCCAGTGACTTCTGCTCACTCCAGGAACACAAAGAGCCTCAAACCATTCTTTCAGGGTATTGATGAAGAAATCTGACCATGTGGGCAGCCACAGATTCTTTTGACATCCCATGGAATCCAGTCAGTAACAGCTCTAGTCCAGCAGTCGTCTCTAAATGGCATTATGTGTCTGGCCCATCTGATTTTTGATGCCTTGGCAAATGAGACAGCAACCCTGATTCTTAATTGTTGATGGAGGTATTCAACGTACCAAACGATAAAAATACTTTTTCATCTTGGACTATAACAGCTGCCTCATCCAGCTATCACTTACAATTCAGGGATGGATAAGAATCTATTTAGACAAACAAGACAAAGTAAACAAATCCTGCAAGAATTACTGAAAGGTTTCCTATAAAAAGCATTTGAAAAATTAACCCCCACACACACATAAAATAGCAACAGAGCCCCTTTTATCAATAAGCTTTCTGTATTTCAGTGGACTAAACTGTCCTACCAAAAGGCAAAGAGTAGCTGGACGGATTAGGAAAGAAACTTCTATTGCTTCTTACAAAAAACACTCCTAAACTCACAAGATAAATATAGACTTTGAGTGTAAGGATGGAAAACAGTCATACAAGCCAGTGGGAGACAGAATAAAGCTGGAGTAGCCATACTTATAATAGACCAAATAGCATTCAGCAGACGCATAAAGGAGGGCACAGGTCTGCTAGCTTAGTTGATGACCAGTTGCTGTTTATTCCATTCTCCCCATGTGCCCCGTTCCAGTCTCACACTGCCCCTCATTCCCATCTCCTCCTGTCCCCCGTGCCAGTCTCTCCACACACACTCCTGCAGCCTCTCTAGAGCCCAACTTTCCAGCATTCAGGGTAGCAAGGACACCTAGGTGAGGTAGCACAATCAACATCTGAAAGCCCTTCCTTCTGGGGAAGCTCTTCTAAGACAAAGATGTCCTCCTGCTAGGAGATCAGCTCTAGGGCTTTGATTTTATCTAAGGACACACTTCTCCTTTGCTTAGTCCACAAACAATCATCTTAGATCTACTTACTTCTTAATAATCTTTCTAGTCATTTTGTATGGACACAGTAAGAGATATATTAATCTTATAGGGTGACTCTGCTGGGGACATCTTGCTATAGATCCCAGAGTGCATTTCTCAAGCCAGATGAGTCCTTCCTAACCCTAGCAGGGTCCTTGTCCAGTCATTTCTCTTTGGGCCATGACAGAATTCATCCACAACCGTGCTCTTGAGTTATAGTTAAGTATTATGGAGCTTGGCCTGTCCTGTTTCCGTGCCAGGGTAGCTCACAGCTTGCCCTAGGTCCAGCCAGTCCTTTCGTCAGGACCCGTTTCTGGGATGCTAGGAACTAAAGGGAAACTGAGTCTTAAGTTTAGTTATATATATGACAGACATACAGGAGTAAACATTATTTGGAATAAATTAACTCCCAAGTTACAAAAGCATGGCATTAACTGTCTTCCTATGTTTATACAAAAAGGACATTGCTCTGAAGTAAACTGTGTAAAAGACATTAGGGAAGAAGAAAAAGCAATATTTCACTTAAAATACAAAATCCAGAGTCGGTAGAAGGATCTGACCTTACAAGTCACAGGGTCTGATTTTGAGATATATATGTGATTGGGGATGAGAGCACAGAGAAGTTAAAGATAAAGATAGAGGAATGAGAGTGCCTCAGGAGCACTGTGATGGGTGTAACCGAATAAACGTAAGCTCCCTGCAGCCAGGGAGAAAGGACTAACCAATGTTATCCTACATTCAGTCACCCCCATCACAGGGCCCCCAGATTGTTGGGAGTCAGTTTATTTCTCTCTCCTCCCCAGCGTAGTTCGATCTCTCCCTTCACTGCACAATCGTAATCGTGGTCGTAGTCTCAGGCATCATAGTTCCCTCATCCTAGTCCTTGTCTTGTCTTTCTAGTCATCATTGTTACCTCGTCCCCTCTCCCCTTACAGCACAGTTACAGAGACACCATGAAGGGTGGGGTACTCATAGGTGTGGTTGAGTGTTGTCAGAACAACAAACAGAGGTAAAGCCACCCCTTCAGGGGAAGGTCTAGGAGATGAACTCAAGGTACAAGTCTCACATGAGGGTTCTCCAGATGACTAGGAGATCTGCTCAGGGTTGTTTGCAGATTTTGGTTCTATTGAATAGTGCTGCAATGAACATAGGAATGCTGATGCCTTTTCTGTTTGTGCTTTGGGGCCCTTGGGTATGTTTCCAAGAGTGGACTTGTTGATCGTATGGGAGTTCAATTCTTAGTTTTCTGAGGAATGTTCGATTGTCTTCCCAAAAGGCTGGAGCAGTGGACATTCCCCAGCAGTGAAAGAGAGTCCTTCTTTCCCTCTGCCCATGTCGGCACAGGAGGTTGTGTTCTCCGTGATGAGTGTGACTCTAGTGTGAGGCGATATCTCATTGCTTTGATTTGCATTTTTCTAATGCTTTGTGAAGTTTATTTTTCATATGATTTTTTTTTACCATTGATATATTTTCTTTGAGGAATTTTCTGTTCATCTCTTCTGCCCATTTTTTGATAGGGTTGGATTTTTTTTTTCCTTGTACAGTGCTACCTGGGGACTGGAGTGATAGCACAGCGGGTAGGGTGTTTGCCTTGCACACAGCCAACCCATTTGATTCCTCTGTCCCTCTTGGAGAGCCCGGCAAGCTACCGAGAGTATCCTGCCCGCACGGCAGAGCCTGGCAAGCTACCCGTGGCATATTCTATATGCCAAAAACAGTAACAACAAGTCTCACAACGGAGACGCTACTGGACGACAGCACTATAGTGCTACGGTTCTACCAGTGCTTTGGCTCTCTTGGATATTAGCTCTTTTAATAAAGATGCATGATAAGCAAATAATTTCTCTCAGTTTGTGGGCTGTCTTTATATTCTGATTATTATTTTCTTTGAGGTGCAGAAGCTTCTTAATTTAATGTAGTCGCATTTGTTTGTCTTTGCTTCCACTTACTTGGTTAGTGGTGTTTCACCCTTAGAGATGCCTCTAGCTTCAATATCTTGCAGAGCTATGTCTACATTTTTCTCTTTATTTTTTTAATTAAAAATTTTGAGGGCCTGTGTTCTCTGGTCTATGTTCTCCCCTGAACTGCACTGCACTGCACTGTTGTCCTGTTGTTCATCGATTTGCTCGAGCGGGCACCAGTAACATCTCCATATGAGACTTGTTATTGTTTTCGGCATATCCAATACACCATGGGTAGCCTGCCAGGCTCTGCCATGCAGGCAGGATACTCTCGGTAGCTTTCCAGGCTCTCAGCATAGGACGGAAGAATTGAACCCAGGTCGGCTGCGTGCAAGGCAAACGTCCTACCCGATGTGCTTTTGCTCCAGTCCTCTCCCCTGGACACATATCTTTATTGCTTGCCTCTATGTCTCTTTCTTTGCTTGCTTAATTGCTCTCCAAGCCTGTGTTCTCCCTTAAACATGGATCCCACTTGCGTATCTCTGAGTCTCTTTGCTTGGGCTTCTTTCCTCTCTGGAGAAGACTGTGTTCTCTCTTTAACACATGTTTCCTCTTTCTCCCTCCTTACATCTTTCTAAGTAAGTTTTGTTCAAAACAAACTATCTTTCTTTGGGGTCAGGTGATAGTACAGCAGGTAGGGTGCACATGCCAACACAGGTTTGATTCCCCAGCTTCCCGTATGGGCCCCCAATCCAGCCAGGAGGGACCCCTGAGTGCTGTTGTCGCTCAAAACCAAAACAAAACAAGACAAACAAAAAAAACTTCCTGATTCACTGAAAAAGTATTTTTTGTACATGTAATTTTATTTTATTCTACTTATTTTAGGTTTTATTTAGTTTAAATAATATGGTTATAGTGGTGTTTAAGCTTATAGTATTTATAAACAAAGTTACTATGTGCTACCACCTCCAAAATGCCATTGACCTTCCACCTCTGTCCTTTTATTATGTCAGGGAAGAATAATATAACCATAATATCAATGTTTCTAAAACAGCCAACATCTATCAATTAGCCTCCTCCTCGTCATGTTATATAAGTATATAAGCATATAAGTACCTGTAAGTATTCTGCTACCTACTTCATCAAACTGTAAGCTGTTCGTTAGAGAAAAATCACTATTCCCAGGACACACAGCTAGGAGCTGGAGGAGCCCAGGAACTGGCGGGAGCACTCTCATCTGAGCACCACCTGCTCCAGGGACTGAGGGGATGGGGAAGGCCAGGTGTGGAGTAAGTTTACGGTAGAAAGCAAAGGCCAGAAATATTGGTTCATGGTTGGAAGCCTGCCTCAAGGCCGAGGGAGAGGCAGTCGGGCTAGAGAAGGGACCGTGATGACAGTGATGGTTGGAAGGGATCACTCTGGATGGGGGATGTGGCTGCGAGTGGGTAAAGGAGCAAACATGACGATGGCCTCTCAGTATCTGTATTGCAGCCCATAATGCCCCAAAGTAGAGAGAGAGCGAGAAGGAGGGTGCCTGCCACAGAGGAAGGCTGGGGGGTGGAGGGGGGGAGTGGCCGGAGGGGTAGGAGAAAGAGAAGGTCCCCAGACAGCAGAGTTGGCTTCTGAGAAGACAGCAGGACAGTCCCTCCCCCTGGGGCCTCTGGTCCATCAAGGCCAGGAGGGATTGTAAATTCATGACGATTCAGACTCTGCCATTCTGGGAAGCAAAGCCATTCATTCCGTCATCATGTTGTATATCTCCCTGAGGCACGAGGCATCATCTTGGCCCGAGAGAGGCAGCTTCTGAACTGATCCTCGGGACCCCACAAGGGCAGACACATCTCGGTTTTTACTGAGTGGCTGTGACTGGGCTCTGACCAATAGGGTCAGTCACAGTGTTGGGGCAGGTTTTTCTGGAAATCGCTCATTGCCCTTCCCTGTCCATCCCAAACCTTGCTGCTTGGTTGTTTTTTTTTTTTTTTAATTTTCCATTTCTGTTTCTCTGTGTGGGTGTCTAGCTCCTCAGGGATGCCTGAGATGAGGGATTTAGTGCCGTGGCTTCTAACCCACATGGGAAACAGAAGCAGAGTCCAGAACCACAAACAGACAGAAACTCAGCCCTGATCCTCTGGGGAGCTGGGGGGCAGAGAATCGGCCCCGTCTGACACTGACCCCTGACCCGAGTGTGTGCAGCATTCATAAGCACACGTGTGGGAGCTCGTCCATGCAGAGGTCAGGGCATGTCCCTCTGGAGCAGACGCCATTCCTGCACACTGCCAGCCTCCCCAGCCCTCCTCTCTCCTCCAGGCTCCCTGCTGCCACCCTGGAGCCCTTTCTCACCTCCAGCCTGTGCTCACAGCCCCTGCTCCCAGGCAAGGGTCTCCCGAATGCTGCCTGCTCCCAGGTCATCCTTGGGGACCCAGCTCGTCCCAGCCAGGACCCTTTCCCTCCAACCCAAAGGATTCCAAATCCCCTGTGCACTCTCATCTGGGTTCTGGGGAGTGCTGGTGGCCTTCAGCTGAGTTGGCTTCAGGAATGTATCTGACCTCCCGTTTGCTCCTTGAAGGCAGGGCCCCTGGGTCAATTTTAGTAACAGCAATGACACCAAGGCCCAGAACACAGTCAGGGAATGCGCTCAGGGGTGGACTCGAACCCTTCTCACTTCATCCCAACTGGGCTTCAGAGACGCCCTCATTCCTGAAGCTGAAACACAGCCATACTGGCCTCTGTGTACATTTCCTGCCTCAGTTTCCCCAGAATCTCAGGCGCGTCCTGCTCTCTGGTGGCCAGTGGGCAAGTCCTCCAGGCTAGAACCTGAGTCGTCCTGACAAAGGAGGGAGACTCCAGGCTCTGTGGAACCTCGGGGCCTCTGGGAGCCTTGATTTCTGTCTTTCCCTCTCAGCCTCTGGAGGTCTTCATTACCAGTGAGGTTTCTCGTGTCACCGAGGATTTTCTGACACACCCCAGGCCTGCGCAGTCCCAATCCGAGAAGACTTGGAGATCTCAGTCCCCAGGGCCTCCTCTACCCAGATATCACATTTTCCAGTAGCTTGGGAGTCACACCCACAAACTACCCTGGCGCCATGGAATCCCATCAACGGCCAATCCAGAGACTATAAAACAAAGCTCCCGGAAGCTGGCAGCTGCATTTGCAGCCACACAGCCTCTTAGAGTCTAGCACACTGATGTGCCTAAAGAAGCACACATGTCTTTTGTTTTAACATAATTGCTTGCATTTTCTTCTATACATTCTTCATCCCGCCCGGAGAGCCCGGCAAGCTATGGAGAGTATCCCGCCACATGGCAAATCCTTTCAAGCTCCCTGTGGCATATTCGATATGCCGAAAACAGTCACAATAACAGGTCTCATTCCCCTGACCCTGAAAGAGCCTCCAATAAGGCTCTGTTGGGAGGATGAGTAAGAAGAGGCTGCGAAAATCTCAGGGCTGGGACGAATGGAGACATTACTGGAGCGCGCTTGAGCAAATGGATGAACAATGGGATGACAGTAATACAATGATACAGCGATCCCAGGCCTGCAAATCCCAAGGAGGAGGTGAAGGCCAGTGAGACTTCAGCTTCTCCCGCAACACCAGACTCAGTGTGCAGTGCCTGGAATGTTCCTCAGCTGCTGTCTCCCTCACGCTCAGCTGGGAGCTGTTCTCTGCTCTGAAGAACTCGCATGAGTGGACAGTGTCCCTTCCTTTCTGAGCTCAGGCGTCACGCTCATGCTGCAGGTTCCAAGCATAGGTGGACATTTGGGTTGAGTTCACCAGCATCCACACCTCCAGTGCACGGCCTGGAGGACACAGGATCAGCTTTACCACACCCCCGGGGCCTTGCCTTGGACCATCCACCCAATGGGCCAAAAGTCACCAGGGCGGACCCCAGAACTCCACACCACCATATGGGATATCAAGAAAACTTAGAATTTTACATCATGCTAACAGTTATGTCTTCTTTTGCATTTTGTCAGCACACATGGTCAAATGTGTCCTTTCTAAGTCTTGATGACAGTAATAATCAAGAATCTACAGCTATCCAAACAGGGAAGAAATGATTCCTTTTGACATTCAACGTCGGGTGACACCATGCACCCTTGTGAGGGGCCTGGGCACAGACATACAGGAGCTGCTCCACCATTGTCCAGTGTGTGGGGAGCAGCCTGCTGTCACATGCCCGCTGGGGAGGGACGGAGAATGATCTCACACTGACACAATCACATCTGCAAAGTGCAATGCAGGGATTCTTGGAAGCCAAGGCTCATGCCGTCAGCACTGCTGTTGATTCTGGGTCATTGCTGTCACCCCCGAGATAGCTGATGTCCCCGAGCAGTGCCTCCTGGGTTTCTCCCATGGGCCGAGAGAACCATGACCTCTCGGGATGAGCTTTATGAGGGCCGGGCATCTCCTGACTGAAACAGAAGAATGCGACTGAACACAACACCTCTCAGTCAAGGAAAGTGACTCATTTGGACTTTATTATTTTGTGAGCCTGCTGTTGTACCTGTCTTGGTTGTAGGCTTGTATGTGTATTGTTGGCACTGAAGGGTAAGCATCTAATGGATGACCCCCTGGATGTCCTCTAATTTAATGACAGTGGATTCAACCGTAATGATTATGAGAAGAATTGAAGGACCCGTGATGTTGTCACAACAAATCCCTGTAGCACACACCTTGAAAGTGTGACAGCACAAACTCTCCCATGGAGAGTACATTTCTGTCCCTGGGTGCGGTTCAGGCTGGAGTTCTCACAGCCACGGGGCATTGAAACACGGTAGAATCAGGGAGGGGCCCGGGACAAGAGGGGCAGGTGCTGAGTGGACTCTTCTCACACAGGGACCAATTTTGATGCCTGAACACACACTAACCCCTAAGCTCCTCCAAGAGTGATGCCGGAGATCAGAGCTGGAGAAGCACCTGAGGGGTGCTGAGCCCCACACAACGGAGGCCTCGCCTCGGTACTGGCAACACCTGCCTGCCTCTGTCTCAGGGACACCCCAGCCGCGCCCTCAGAACAGGCCTGAGGAAGCGAGGGGTGGAGAGAAGGGAAGCCTCTGCAGGGTTGGGGACAGACGAGGCAGATGCTATGCCTAGGGGGCTGTTGGGCTACAGACGGTCACCTGAAACAGCCTCAGCATCTTCCAGGTGCAGTTAAGACACTGTCAGGGAAACCTTCCACAGGGAACAGCCTGGGCCCATTTTCCTTCCTTAACTTCTCTGGGGAACTGATTCAACATGAAAGGGGGAAATAATGCCAAGTGTACACTGACACTACGAACAATACCACTGTTGAAAACAGGAGTCCTAATGGAAAGTGATTTAATGTCAGAAAGGAAATGAAACTCACAAATAAGATTTATTTATTTATTTTGCTTTTCAGGTCACACCCTCGATGCACAAGGGATACTCCTGGCTCTGCACTCTGGAATTACTCCTGGTGGTGCTCGGGGACTATATGGAACGCTGGGGATTCAACCCGGGTCGGCCACGTACAAGGCAAACACCCTACCCACTCTGCTATCATTCCAGCCCCCCTAAATCAGATCTAAGTGTAAATATACTTTTAATTTTTGTTATTGAGGACCATGAAAACCAAAGTCCACATGTGCTACCATGAAGCATTCACATAGATTATGATTGCCATAGCCTTATTGGATTCTATGGTACATTTCTATGCACAATTAGAGTAAAGCCCAGGACACTGCAGGAACACCCCAGGCAAGGGGGAGAGGAAAAAGAGAAGAGGCCCTGGGAGAAGCCCTGTTGGCCCTGGGAGAGGACGTCAGGCTACTGCGAAACGGGTCGACTTTCTGTAAAGAGAACCAGCAGTGGGCCACTTTGGTGGAGGTTGGTCTCTCCCCAGAGGAGAGGAGCAGCACGAGGAAAGCTGTGGCAAGGGGAAATCCCCAGGGTAGCAGAAACTGGGGCATCACTAATGAGGGCCTGCAGGTCCTGCTGTCACTAGAACACAACCTGTCGTGTCTCTGGAACAACAGCTGAACTCTTCACATCGTGGCTACCAGGAGGACAGAAACAGGGAACAGCAGCTCAGCTTCACCCGAAGGGGCTGGGAGCCACGGAAACCAGTTCTTTCTTGTTAACAACCTTCACCAGAGGACGATGCTGCAGAGACTGCATCTGCCCCGCTTGAGGATATACCAGAAGATACCCCGCAGATACCCAGAACAAGTGCAAGAGCTTCCCCAGCAATGAGAACAGCCCCGGTTGCAGGGGAATGCACACAGGAAGAAGCAGAGCCTTCCTGACAGTGGTGTCCACCTAAGGGTCCTGTGCAGGAAGGAAGCTTCAGAAACCAAGATGAAGGAAGTTTCTGGGTAAGTATCTGCACATCCCCGCCCCTGTGATGATGAGACGGCGGCTGCTGGTGTGGGTGCCGAGTGTGTGGGGATGGCCAGGGAGGGACATTGTGTCACTAGGAAATTGCAACATGAAACATTCTTTGGGTCAATTCTTTTAATACTAAACTAACTAAATGCTCATAAGAAATATAAAATAGTTGAGATTGTTTAAAGACAAAAAGCAGAGGAGGAGGTGAAGGTGACAGTGTGGACAGCAGCTTATGAAGCACATTCCTGGCCGTGTTGTTGGTTGGACGCCTGAGTCGGGGACTCCCGCTGGATGGACAGGACGCAGCTGGGGACAGAGAGGGAGAGCTTGGTGACCAAAGCCACACTAGTACGGTCCCTCCCAGGCTCAGGATATCAGAAGGGCCCAGGCTGCCAATCAATCTGAACCGTGGGTCCATGGACACGACGCAGACTGTCCCAGGGACCAGAACCCGGGCCCGCCCCGATCCAGGCCTGGCCCTCCCACCTTTCCTCCTCCGTGATCAGCTCCAGGGCCTGGAACCAGGTGAGAAACTGGTCGTGGGGCCACAGGCGGTAGTTCTCCGCGGCCTCCTGGAGCACAACAATCTCCCGGAGGATTTTAGTTTCCTGGGACATTGCGAAGGAAGGAAGGGAAAGACCTGAGTGGGCTGTGGCGCCAACCAGGCCAGGGCTGCCCAAAGGCGGACTTGAAGGAGAATTTCCACAGGGATCCCCCCCTTCACTCTGCCCATCAGCATCTCCACTTGTCTGAGATCAGAAAACACCCTCCACCAGGAAGTTCCCCTTGATGGATCTCTGTCCCCCATGCACATGTATGGGTTTCCATTGTTTCATTCTCCTACTGTGAGTGTCAGGCCAGAGGGACAGAGACAAGGAGGATCTAACAGGGGACCAGAGGACAGGGAAGTCGGGTCCCCTCCTCTGTTCCCCTGCAGAGTCCCAGCTGCTCACCTTTGTGAATTTCTCCTTGTTGAACACCTCCCGCTGGAACAAATAGACAAGGGCATGAGAAAGGGCCTCTGGGGTATCCTGTGCCAGGCTCTGAGCTCAAAGGACAGGGCTGGGTGTCAGGGACTCAGGCCCACTCTCCGTGAGACACACTAGGGTGTCCAGCGGGGAAAAGGACCTTGTCCCTGAGGTGGATGCTGAGGTCCCTCTGCCCCACGCCTCTTGCTGAGGGAGAGGTTGGGGATGCCCCCGACCTCAGGTGGTTCTGCACCAGGGGCTCTGCTGATCCCTGGGAACTGGGTGAGGAGGCCTGAGTGCCCCGTGCTGCTCCTGCCTCAGCTGTCGGGCCCAGAGCCCGGGGAGTTTCCCTCAGGGCTCTGCCCAGGGCTGAGGTGCAGGGGGGTGTCGGCTCCAGCCTGCCCAGCCCCAGCTCACTCACCCCAAAATCCTCCATTTCTCTGTCCAGAGTCTCCAGCTCCTGAAGGAAGGGCGCCAGGAAGGGGACCACGCCCTGTGCCGAAGGGGCCGTTAGAAAGGGGCCCTGCTCTGGGGGTCCCCAGGACACCCCCAAGCATCAGCCTCCCACCGCCAGGCTCTAGGTGAGCAGGAGACCCTCCAGGGCCTCCCAATGTCCTGCCCACAGCTGAGAGCCGTCCCGTGGGTCCCAGGGTCCCAGCCCTCTCCCAGGCTCCCCCACCCACCCTCCACACACCAGCTCTGCAGCCGCCCACTCTGCCCTGGCTCGGAACGGGGTCAGCCTGAGGCAGGGCTGGAGCCGGGCCTCCTTTCTGAGGGAAGACCCCTGTGGGGGTCACCCTTTGTCCCTGGGTCCCACACACACCCCTCACCTGGCGCCTCCCGAGGTTCCTCAGGCAGGACACAAAGCTGCAGCACTGCTCCTAATGGGGACGAGCACCCGACCCTGAGCCTCTGTGCCCGAATGCCCGGCCCCCACTCTCCTCCCTCAGGCCCAGACAGAGGAGAACAGCGACAGCTGACCCTCAGCCCCCACCCAGAGCAGCAGCCCCATGCAGATGCCCCCAGGGCCTCCTGCGCTCACAGGCCCCAACAGGCCTGGACCCAACCCACACACCTGCTGTGCCCATACAGAGAAGACAGGAATGTCACAGAAACCTGACCAGCACCCGCCCCTCCCTCCCCGCCTCCTCCATGCAGGCCTCCAGCCTGCAGAATACCTGCGGTGGCTTGCAGCGTCTATGTTTCCGGGCCTGTCTGCACAGGGCCCTCAGTTTCCACAGGCTCCACCTAGGGAGGGAACACATTTGTCCCAAGGGAGCTGTCCCTGCACCCCCAGGGCCCTGCTCAGCTGCGGAAGCCGAGTCCTGCTCCCTGCCCAGAGCCTGGTCCCCGGGCTGCTGTCCCCAGGGGTCTCAGCTCACTGAGGGGCTCTGCGAACAAGGCTCAGAGGCCGAAGCCCTAGGGGCACCCACCAGGACACGAGGCGCCAGGTTTGGCGAAGTCGGCTGATGGCGGGGCTCTGCAGGGCACAGATGATGGCATAGGTGGACGCCCAGTTGCGGAGGCGCTGGCACTCCTGGAGGCAAGAGCAGGGGACAGGGCAGCTGGAGTCTGAGCTCCCTGCAGACCTCAGTGCAAAGCTCGATATTGGGGACTCTGAGAGTCTGGGGTGCACAGGGGACACAGAGATCCCCAAGGAAACCCCGGGAGAGCGTGTGCATGGCTCAAGGAAGGAGCAGGCAGGATGATGGACCCCCACTGGGACGGCCCCAGGACACCGTCCCTGCAGGAAACGCCCGCGGTCCTAGGAGCAGGAGATCATCTTCCCTCCTGAGCTTCACAGGAGAACAAGCAGCCCCAACTCCACAGGGACCCCTGCCCCCACATATCCAGGCCCCCAGGACCCAGTGCCCACAAATCCACAGGGACTCTGCCCCCCAGATACCCAGTTTACCAGGACCCAGTGTCCCCAACTCCACAGGGACCCAGCCACCACACACCTGGACCCCCAGGATCCAGGGACCTCAACCCTCAAAGAGCCCCCCCAACATACCTGGGCCACCAGGATCCAGTATTCCAGCATCCGAGCCCGCGTGGGCAGGCTCAGTTCCGAGAGGCAGGTGGTGAGAACACAGTTGGCCACAGTGATGAACTGGCTCTCGATGGCCCGCACAGTGGGGCACACATGTTCATAGCCTGGCTTCTTCCTCATAGAAGAGAGGTCCCCCCGGCAGTGGTATGGCACCAGTTCCAGGAACAGCTCCTATGGAGAGGGACAGGCTCAGCCACAGACATCCCAGGAGATAGGACAGAGGACAGTGCCAGTCCCACTCGGTCCTGCGGGCTGTGCTGGACACTGAGGGTCTCAGTACTCTGGAACCCAGACTGATGCGGGGTGCAGGCACAGGGCCTCTCTGCCTGCTCCTGGGGCCCTCTCAGGCTCAGGGCCTCCCCGGCTCCCCTCTCTGCACCCCTCAGAGGCACATTCCTCTGTGACAGCTGTGCTGGGGGCTGGTTCCTGCGTCCCCCTCAAAGGGAACCGCCCTGAGGGGCCTCATGGAGTCCAGGCTGCTCAGACCATAGCAGACACGGGGACTCCCGACACTAGTCTACCCGCCACAAAAGCCCCTCCCCCTACTGCTCTCTGTTGAGCTCACAGACACGCATCCCACCCCGTGCCTCCCCTGACTGGGCCATCTCGGCCATCCCGGGACAGTGCAGGCTCAGGGAGCCGGCACAGAGGGTGAGTGTGGGCCAGGAGGGCCACTGCTGGCAGAGGTGCCTGGGGGTGGCAGGTGTGGGCAGATGCTGCCTCTCACCTTGTCCATGAGTGTTAGCTGCTCGGCCACCAGCCGGGCAGGGAACGTGCTGACGGAGACATGCTTGTTCCCCGGCTCCTCCAAGGGCCCGCTGCCGGGGCAGGAAGGCTCAGGGCCGTCAGCTGCCTCGCTGGCCCTGCTGGCAGCTGCCCATGAGCTGGCATCATGCGTGTCTCCGGGCACGGCGTCCTCCAGCTCTGCCCGTTGTGCTGCGGCCACAGCTGAGGCTTCGAGAGGCTCCGGCTCTGGGGCATCCCGCGGAGGCAGGCCCAGCTCCTCAGGTGGTTCTGGGACAACTGCTGGGGCTGGAGCAACGTCTAAAGATAAGGGCCCCGCCTCAGGGTCCCGCCAAGCCACAACCAGAAACAGCAGAGCCCTGTCCCCAGACCACGACATGCAGGAGCCCGGCCACCCCAGAGGGCAGGGCCTTTACCCTGAGCCCCGATCAGTGCGGTCAGGAGGAGTTCCTTCCTCAGATGAACTTGGAGGCCAGAGCCAGAAAAATGCACCAGAATGCAGCCCAGCATCGATTGCACGGGGACACAGCACAGCCACTCAGCACATCCCTCAGGCCAGGCCCCCGACATAGGACTCAGGGCGCTGGGGAGAGTGCGGTGAACAGAGTCAAGACCCTGGAACGCGCCTCCCCTGCTCCCAACAGAAGGTCCCCTCACCTGGAGCCCAGCTGAGCCATCATGCCACTGAGAAGATCCAACAGAGAACCTGTGACTGGGTCCCCATGCCCTCGGCCCCCAAGTTGTGAGGATGACCTTCCCCACCTGGGCCTGTCCTGGGCTGCTGGGAATTCTAGAACACCTGCTGGGCCCATCTGCTGCTGCAGGCCCAGGGATGCTGAGCAGGAGGGGGTGAGAGGAGGCCAGACGAGGGTGGTGGGGTAGGGAGTGTGGGCCACTCAGGGAGACCCCAGCCCAATCTGATCTCTTTCCTGAGCCCTGGGACCACTCTTCAGCCCTCTGTGATGCATGGACCCTGTCAGGGACGTTCCCGTGTTGGGGAAATGATGCCTGAGCTCTGGCTTCTGCCCACACCCAGCACCCAACACAGCCCCGTGTGTCCACTCTGGATGAGGGACCCTGGACCACTCACTGCTTCAGTGCGTCTCCATAGTTGAGAACCTGCTCCAAGTATGGGAGGAGGCATCCAGACCTAGGGGAAGCAGGACAGTGTCCATGGAGTGTTCTGGACACACGGCAGGATCCTGAAGCTCAGACCAGGACTCAGTCCAAGGGAGTCACTCTTTCTCGCGTGACAATGTTGTGTGGAGAAATGCTGCATGACCAGGTGCTGCTTTGATGTATGGAAAAACACCCCACCAAACCCTTCTCCTGTCCCGGGGTGCTGGGACACCTGTGTGCCCCCAGAGACATCTAATCGCCCACAGCAGTGCTGAGAGGAAGACCAGGGCATTTGTGGACAGAAATGCTTTGCAGCTGGGAGGGGGATTCCTGTGCATGTACTCTGGGAGTCCCAAGCCACAGGCTCTGAGTGTTGCGGCTGCTGTTCCATGGGCAGGAACAAGAATGAACAGGAAGCTTGTGGCCAGGAGACCAGGCAGCAGCCCAGCACTGTCACGGCCCATCCCATGTCCTCCTCCAGGACCTTGTGTGACTCTCTCCACACTGTGTTCAGAAAAACCAGCAGAAGCCCAGAGAGGCCCTGGCCCCTTCTGAGCACCCCAGGCGGGGAGGCAGGCGAGGCCCAGGGGCTGGCGGGGCGGCTCTCACCAGCGCAGCATCTGCTGCAGGATCCGCGCGGGAATGGGAAAGGCCAGGCCGGTAGGAAGGATGGTGGTAACAGAGGAAAACTTCCGCCCCGGGGAGGTTTGCATCAGGGAGACCAACATCTCCACAGTTCTTTCGCCGAGGGTCAGCATCGCACAGGCCTCATCCAGAGAGCGCGGGCACACGGGCTCCTCCTGCTGGTGGGCAGGGGGTGCAAGGTGGTCAGCAGGTTCCCCAGGGAGCAGGTGCTGAGGGCCTGGAGCTCAGAACTGCGGGAAACCAGCTCCTGGGGGCGGAAACAGGAGCTCCCACATGTGCGAGGAATCGGGCTGAGGACTGCCCTTCTGACCAATGAAGTTTGCTGTTGTCAGTTGGGAGCATTCACAGGTCAGAGGACAAGCACGGCCCTGAGGATCTGAGCAGGTCCCTCCTCATTAGCAGAGAAGCTCCCGCAGCTACTCTCGGGACCTGCTTTCTCTTCAGTTTCTTCTGCCCCCATGAGGGGGCCGGGGATTCCCGTTGGGGGGCTTCAGAGCTGTGGCAGTTCCTCCCTAGTTCTCCCCCCATCCTCTGGGCCCTCCTGTGAGGTCCCCCTTTGCCCAGTGGCCAGTGGGTTCTAGTGTTTCCCCTAGTGGAGAGAGCTGGCATGTGCCACCGAATCTCCTCTCCAGGAGGCCCTGGGGGCAGCCCACAGACTCTGTCCCTGGCCATAGGAGGCGGGGCCTCACCTGCCTTGGGCCTGTGCTGGGGAAGCCTCAGACCCAGACTGCAGCAAGCAGCCACAGGAGGGCCCTACTCTGCTGCTGAGATGCTCAGGAGCTGATGCCAGCTGAGCTGTCCCTGCTCTGTGGGCTGAGTCCTGTCCCCACGTGTCCTGACAGACTGTAGGGACCCAGCCAACACAGCTCCTTTCTCTGGGCCTCCTTCCCCGGGGATGCATCCAAGGGATGGCAGTTTCAGGGAAACGGACACCGCAGCCCTCCGCTCCTTCTCTCTCTAACCCCCAACCTGAACTGCTTCCTGCCTGGAGAGTCAGCCAGACAGGGGACCTGTCTGAGCCCCATTTCCCTGGGCCATGAGGCCAAGGTCACACAGCAGCAGTGCAGACACACAGTGTGACTGAGGGGAATGTGGGCGTGGCCCTCTGGGTCAGCTCCTTGTTCTGAAGTGGGTGGGGATGGACTTTCAGTGACCCTGTGCCAGAGGAGCATTGGGGATTGGATCACTCTGAGATGGGCCGTGGACACCCTGAGGGGTCACCATGGAAGTGTCACAGGTGTCTTGGGTTGGGGCCTGGGCTCTGCACCCACCTCCCCATCTCAGACCCCGAGTGTGGGAACCCCCGTCACCTGCTCACCTGTGCCAGGCACTGGCTATTACTGCAGACATGTGGTCCCGGGCTCGTGTCCTGGCAGGTAGAACAGCTGCTTCCCACCAGGGGCACTGGGATGTCCCGAGCTGAGCTCTGCAACACAGAGTCCGTCACGCCCAGGAGGGACCTGACACGGGGGCCCCCTTGAAGAATGTTTGGTCCAACAGTTAAATATCATCTCTCACCACAGAGACTGCACACAGCGAAAGGAAGAAGAATGACCAGTGCTGGCACAGATGCAGGGAGAAAGGGGCTGTCATTCATTGTGGTTGGAAGACCGACTGGCAATGCCCTTTTGGAAAACAATATGGCCATTCCGCCCTGCCCCCAACCTCAAATTAGTTTCCTTAGGACCCAGTAATGCCACTTCTGTGAATATACCACAGACTAAATAGGCACAGAGCTGAAACGTCATCTGCACTTCTATGTTCACTGCAGCACTATTCACAGTAGCCTGAATCTGGTAACAGCCTGAGTGTCGAGAACAGAGGACTGAATAAGGAAATTATGGTACATCTACACTATGGAATACTACACAGCCACCAGAATAAACATCATGAAATTCACTTAGTATGACACTAGTTCCCAAGGATATTGGAAACAGGGCCAGGAGGGCTGGTCCACAAACTTTTGGGAGAGACAGGGAAGGAAGTTAGGATAGAGAAGGACCACTATGATAAAGGTAGTTAATCATGAATAAAAACTGTGTGCTGAAAGTAGGTAACAGAACAAACATGATAACCTCTCAGTACCTGTATTGCAGTCCAGAATGCTCAAAAGGAGAGAGAGAGAAGAGAGAGGAGAGAGAAAAATAGACAGAGAGAGAAATAGAGAGAAAGAGAAGAAAATTTCGTGCCATAGAGGTAGGTGTGGAGTGAGGGTGGTGGGAGGGAAACTGGAAATGTTGGTGGTGGGAAATATACACTGGTGAAGGAACGGATGTTTGAACATGTATGACTGAAAGCCAATCAAGAACAACTTTGAAACTGAGTATCTCATGGTGATTCCATTTTTTAAAAACTGTTTTGTCAAGAGTGTCCATGACACACACCAGCCTTCCCTCACGAGGCAGCAGCTCCTTCCCGTAGGAACATGACACACTCCCATCAGACACCCTTGGACCATGACCCACAACTCACACAATCAAATTTAATCCACACACAGACACACACACACAGGAACTGGGTGTGAGTCCACTGAAGTACATCACAACTCTGAACTATTGACCCTGTTGACCCCGATTACCCTTGAGTTCCTCCTCACCTGGGACAGGTGTTGTGGGTGGGGAGGAGCCCTCCTCCACAGTCTGCAGGGACAGCGATCACCCTCACTCTGGGCTCGCCTCAGCCCAGAGCCTCTGATCTTGGGCATACAACATGAAAACATGTCTATTGCTTCTCAGTGCAAGTGAACTAGACGGTCACTTTCTCGAGAATGAGCTCACAGGGGAACCAGGGTTCTATGGCAGTTGGGGATGGTCACCAGGGAAGTGAGGTCATTTTCCACTGTTCTATGAGCTCTTGAATTCCATCCATCTGACCAAATGCCCTTCCCTACTATAGCACCCACTGACTGAACCAAGGAGTTGAGAGCTTTCCCCAACTATGTGGAAATAGAACGTGGGTCTTAACTCTGAGGATTCAGTTGAACTGGATTTTCCATGTCTCCCCTGTCCAGACTCCTGGGCCCTGGACTCAGACTTGTATCCTCCATTTCACAGGCCTGGGAATCCTCTCCCCTCTCTGGATCCCTCCCCTCTGCAGAAGCAAATGTCACTGAGGGTTGGGACAGGCTGTCAGGCTCAGGTTGTAGGGCTGGTGCATGAGTCAAGGGCTACTGGTGTCCCCTTTAACCCCCAAACTCAGCCCCCTGTCAGGTCATGACTTCCTCCCTCTCTTCAGCTACAGTGGAGGCAACTGTGTGTAGAGTGTCCAGGACCCCGGTGTCCTACTCATCTCTCCTCATTCTGCTTTAGAAGCATCACACTAATTTCCACAGCAAACTGCCATCCCTGTGTGTGCCCTTCCCCCCAAAATAAGGCCATGATGCCCAAGAAACTTGGGCCACTGAGTGGCCATGCACAGGGCCCTGTGTCTGGGAACCACCTGCGGGGGCTGCATTCCCGGATGGGCTACAGGCACAAGAGTCTCCAGATACCCACTCAGAGGGTGGGTGCCGAGGTCTGGCTGTCCTCTATTTGGATATGACTCAGCCGTTCCTTCCCTCAGGGACACCAACCTCTCCTGCCCTCAAACACCCTCCGTCCCTGCATCTTGCTTGATCAGGAGCTTCTTCTTAGGCTGAGACTCACCGAGCCAACAGAGATGGCCCTGCAAGGGTGCCTGCTCGGAAGTTGCTGTGCAGTCTTGGGTGAGGGGCAGGTTTCCAGTGGGAGGCAGAGACTCTCACTTGCTAACCGCATCCAAAATGGGAGCCATGTTCATTGCCATTGTAAGGGTGTCTGTGACAAGACCCATGATCTGGAGGCAAACATTGGCTTGTGCCCAAGTCAGTGGGAAGCTGTGGTACATACACAGTCATACCTGTCAGCTCCTAAAGAAAGGTGACTATCTGCCTATCTCTAACTCTAACCCTACCCACACTCCTACCCCACCCTTAACCCTATTAATAACCATCTCCAAACCCTATCTGAAACCTAAACCTAGCCTAACCGTACCCAAACCCTATTCCTCAACTTAACCCTAATGCCCTAACTCTAACCTAACTCCATCCCCAACTTCAACTCATCCTTAACTCTAACCACAACCACAACACCTACCCTTGTCCTTAACCCTTAACACTAAACACATTTCCAACCCTAACCTAACCAAACTGTAACCCTAACCAAATCCTAACCCACTCTACTCTAACCCAACCTTAACATTAAACCGAAACCTAACCCTAGCCCTAACCCTATACCTAACTGTAACCCTAACCCTCTTCTTGCCCCTTACCTCTAACCTTATACTAAGCCCTACCCCTACTCTGACCTTGACTATGTCCCTACTAATACTCCTGTGACAACCCTAATCCACCCCAAACTAACCGGAACCCCAACCAATCCTAACCCTACCCCTATTTCTACCCCTTCTTCTAACCTTAACACCCTAAACTATACCAAATCTATCCCTAATCAACCCTAACCCAACCACAACCACAACCCCACTCTAATTCTAACCCTAAACAAACCCTACCCCTAACTCTAACCCTAACCCTAAACACTAACCCTAACCCTAACCAACTCTAACTTTAACCCTGATCCTGACCCTGACACTGACCCCTACCCCATCATCCGACCCTACCTCCTGACCCTCACCCTGACCTTCACCCTGACTCTAATCCTAACCCTAAACCTAAACCCAACCCAGCCCAACTCTAACCCTAACCCTACCCTAATACTAACTCTACCCCTACTCCTACCCCTAGCCCCAACCATAACTTGAACCTTCTACAACTAACCCTTAGTCTCTTACCCTACCCTAACCTTCACCCTCGCTCTTACCCCCACCTTCAGGACCCTAATGGAACAACACCAATCCTAACCCCAACCCCTAATCCTAACCCTAGTTCTAACCTGAATCCCTAACCTAAACTCTAAACCTAACCACCCATTCACCTCGACAAAACTTACCGTTCAGAAACTGTGAACCAAGTGGTCACCTGTTATCAACCCATATCTATTGGATGCCATTGAGGCAGACTTACCTGGCAGCGCATGATATGCCAAATGCACATGGAACTGTATGCGGTAGGCATCAATACTGACAAGCAACTGCATGGCTTGAGGAAACACTGGCATGCTCTCTTTAGAAGGACGGCACTGTAGAAGAAGATTATGAGCAATGTGACAAGCAAAACGATTGCAGTGCGGGGAAGAACCCTCACACTGAAGAAAATATGTCCCATAGTCCAGGGTAGGAATCATCCTCCATGCTGCGTAGAAAGGTTGCTGGTTAATGCAATGGTATCCATGTTTTGTCAGCCTCTGTGAAGCTAAGTGGCATGTTTGTGTTGTTGTTGAGGAAGGACACAAGCGTGAATCAGTAGTTCAGAGACTTCAAGGGAAACAAGTGATCTCAAATAAAAAGAAAACTATACTGTAATATTCGAAATCAGCCTAGCAAGTCATAAACAACTTGTTATGGCATGAGAACGAGGCAGGAGAGAATGTCTGTAGAGGGAAATGCTTCCGTTAGTCATGAAAAACGAGCCAAGTGGGCTTCTCTGGCTCCTGATCAAGCTGCTGCTTAACAGCCATGATCCCAGAGACTCAGAAACAAATCTCGGAACCCAGCGGCTTTTGGCAGAAAAGTGTCCAGACTCCTCATTAGGTTACCGGCCCCTGGTATTTCAGAATTTCAGAATTCCAACATCGCACAGCTACGCAACATCATAAGCTATTCCTATTCGGCAATAGAAAACCAATTGTCAATGTTGCCTTTTCAGCAGACATGAGTGCCGGGGTAAAATCCCAAATAATAATGGTGGGCCTGGTGTCAAAATATTGAATGTGATCAAAGTAGAGAGAGAGAGTAATGAGGAAATCATCTGCCACACAGTAAGGGGAGGGTGTGGGATGTGGGGCATACTGGAGTTTTTGGTGGTGGAAAATGTCCACTAGTGAAGGGATGGGTGTTTCATCATTGTATGACCAAACCTTAAAACCAAAAGCTTTGTAACTACTCTCACAGTGATTCAATAATCACTGTACCACTGTCATCCCATTGTTCATCAATTTACTCAAGCAGGCACCAGTAATGTCTGCATTCTGAGACTTATTGTTACTGATTTTGGCATATAGAATACACCATGGCTAGCTTGCCCGGCTCTGCCGTGTGGTCGGGATACTCTCGGTAGCTTGCCAGGCTCTCTGAGAGGGACAAAGGAATCGAACCTGTGTCGGCCCCATGCAAGGCAAACGCCCTACCTGCTGTGCTATCACTCCAGCCCAATTCAATTAATAAATTTATAAAAAATAAACAAATATATCGATTAAGAAAAAAGAGCCAAGTAGTATTTCATGACAACAAAACATAAAATAAGACTCATTCAGTGCTTCAGACAAATGCAGCAAATGAGCAGAGAAGTGAATTTCAGATACTGCTTCAATAGAAATGAAAAGGTATGCAGAACCGTGATCACATGAATTTGAGGTACTCTGAATAACCTCTCATGAGCAGGCAACCAAAAGACTGTCTTTTCTTGAATGTTCCTGGGGTCATAGATGGGAATACTCAAGCAGGGTTTATTCCTATCTCTATGTTGTGACAAATCCTGGCAGTGTTGAGGATAAATCCTTCCATATAGAAGGCCACGTGTTAAATTCCAGCTGGCCAAGTGGGAGGAAGTGCTCTACATGCTGCATTAGCACTCCCAGTCCCAAAGGAGGGAATATAAATCAAAAGTTGTAGAATACTGTTAATAGCAATGTGCGCCATCATGAGTATGAATGGGGACAAGTAGTATTAGTGCCACAGTGTTACAGGATAATTTTGCATGTGTGTGAGAGAATGACAGAGAGGGACAGTAGGTCAGGAAGCAAGAAGAAACTATGTGTGTGATGTCCAATCAAGCCATCAAAAGGACACAGCAAACAAATGTGCCAAGGGCTCAGAGCAAGCAACCTAATGCATATTGGAAAAAGCACAGATGTGAGAACGAGTATTGACCTGTTCTTGTGTTCAGCCTGGGAGAGAGTGATTTCTGAAAGTGCATCTTACTTTGTGAAGAATGAACCTTTGAGAGCATCTGTGTTCACCTGAATCCATGTACTCAGTTCATGAGGCTGTTAGCCCCTAACCCATGATTTTTCTCTTATTTCTGTCTCTTTCACTTAATCCTCACGGAATGACTGTTTCCTTCAAAGCCTGTTCGCCCATGCAGGTCCCCAGCACTACACCTTTACAGGGACCTGAACAGTAAGAACCGGCTGACATCAACTCTAAACAGAAATCTCAATAAACTAGGAGTACCCAGAACTGAGGCAGTGGATCCCTGCTGAAGCAGAGTAAGCAAAGCTCCAAGGGTGAGTGTGTTCTTGAGATTTGGCAATCAGGGTAAGAATGGGGCAAAGAGCTTCTAAACATGGGGAGAATATTCAACTCCTACAAGCACTGATGCATATAATGCATATATCAGGATTGAAAATGGAAAGGAAGACTTTCTGAAATTATTTCAGGCTTTGGGCAGCATGATCCCTGGCTACCCTCCAAGGAACTTTACATTCCAAACAATGGAAGAAAATGATCTGAGAACTTGTTTGATCTTAGAACTGATCTTAGAACTGAGAGAGGTTCAAAGAAAAGGGGCATCCTACCTCATTCTAAGTGGTCCCTTTCTTACTTGGTCCTATCAGCTTTAGAATCTTAAAACTAGAAGGGCACACCTAGAAAAGATGACTGGTTGAAGAAACTCTGGTACATCTATACAATGGAATACTATGCAGCTGTTAGAAAGAATGAGGTCATGATGTTTGCATATAAGTGGATCAGCATGGAAAGTATTATGCTAAGTGAAATGAGTCAGAAAGAGAGAGACAGACATAGGAAGATTGCACTCATCTGTGGACTATAGAATAATAGACTATAAGACTAACACCCAAGAATAGTAGAAATAAGTACCAGGAGGTTGTCTCCATGGCTTGGAGGCTGGTCTCTCATTCTGGGCAACTCAGAGAAGGGAACACCAAGTAAAATGTGATTGGAGGTCATGTGGGGGAAAGATGATGCGGGCCCAATATAGACTAGAGACTGAACACAATGGCCACTCAACACCTTTATTGCAAACCACAACACCTAATCAGAAAGAGAGAACAAAAGGGAATACCCTGCCATAGTGGCAGTTTGGGGTGGGGGGAGACAGGACTGGGGAGTGGGGGGAGGGATGTTGGGTTTACTGGTGGTGGATAATGGGCACTGGTGAAGGGATGGGTTATCAAAATTTGTAAGGGAGAAACATGAGCACAAAAATGTATAAATCTGTAACTGTACCCTCACGTTGACTCACTAATTAAAAATAAACTATTAAATTAAAAAAAAACTAGAAGGGCACAGAAAAAGGATGAAAGGAAAACAAGGAGGAGAAATAAGAACAGTTCTGAGGAGAAACCATCTGAGGAGGAAGAGGAGGCTAATTGCCCTTTTCTCCTTGTTCCTGTTCAAAAGGTAAAACCTCCACTTACAAGCCCTTCACAAGGATTCCTTAAAAAATGGGGGAAAACCTAGTGTGAGAGAAAGGGAAAAGAGTAAGGAATGGCCTTGTTCTCCCAGATCACCTTCTCTCTCTCAGCTCCGTCAGAAAAACAGAGTAGTGGTAAAAGCCAGCTTGCCAATCTTATCTAGAATTCAGCAAGGAATTTGGCATTCTCACTTAGGAGGGACTATGCATGCATATTTGTACCCTGGATCTTGTCATATTCCTATAACCTCAAATGAAGAATTCCCAGAAGGGGAGGACGAATACATACATACTTCTTTCCATTTGAAACTTTTTTTTTTTGCTTTTTGGGTCACACTCCGAGATGCACAGGGGTTACTCCTGGCTCATGCACTCAGGAATTACTCCTGGCGGTGCTCAGGGGACCATATGGGATGCTGGGAATCAAACCCGGGTCAGCCGCATGCAAGGCAAACGCCCTACCCACTGTGCTATTGGTCCAGCCCCCTCCATTTGAAACTTTTAAAGAATAAAACCAGGCTTGTATGCAGTAAGAAGCTGACTCTCTTTATATTATGGGACTTCGTGGCCTAGCTGCAACAGAATGCGATGATTCCTCAGATTTGGAAAAATTGCCTTGTACCTCTCTCTCCCATGCCAAAGTTTGACAGTGGGGATATGAGCCTTGTATAGCCCCGTGGCAATTATAAATGCAAAAGCTAATCCCAAGATCAATATCTCTATGGATCAATTGACAAGAGCTGACATTTGGGTAGATAGAGAACTACAATCTACTTACAGCAGTAAGGTTAGTTCCCAAGTTAGTAGCTGTCCCCTAAAAGCTTGGGGGAAAAAATCCACTCCAAGATTCACAGTTCAGGGGCTGGAATGATAGCACAGAGGTAGGGCGTTTGACTTGGGCGTTCGATTCCGAGCATCCCATATGGTCCACAGAGCACCGCCAGATGTGATTTCTGAGTGCAGAGCCAGGAGTCAGCCCTGAGTATCGCCAGGTGTGACCCAAAAAGGCAAAAAAAAAAAAGATTCACAGTTCATCCCTTTGTTAATGTTAAACAAGGGCCTGAGTAACCTATGTGGATGTCAACGATCATTTGACTAAGATTGTTCCCATTTCATGGAGCTCAATATATACTGCTGCATATGTTGTCCTTTGACAAGGCTAAAATAGATTGCTATTGGGCTTTAGGACTGGTAAAACAAGAAGGAAAATTCAATGATTATATTAAAGCTTGCAGTAACGTAGAGCTGAAATGGCGTTGTGCCTAGCAGAAATGCATGCAGCTAAAGCACAGGGCTATTATTTATTGACCATGGTAATATAATCTTAAATGTGAGTAATAAAGTGAACTTTACCATCAAAGTATCTGCAGTAGGTTTTTAATTTTGTTTTGTTCTGTTGTTTGTTTATTTATTTATTTATTTATTTATTTATTTATTTATTGAATCACCGTGAGATACCGTCACAAAGCTTTTGTGTTTGAATTTTGGTCATACAATGATGAAATACCCATTCCTCCACCATTACACATTTTCCACCACCAAAATCCCCAGTTTTCTCCCCTTGCCCCAGCCCAATGCTTTCCCTACCTGTGTGGTGACAATTTCTCACTCTACTTTGATTACATTGAATATTTAGACACCAGTCTCCCATTATTATTTGTAATTTTCCCAACACCACTCAAACCTGCCAAAAAGGCAATGCTAGACAATTTGTTTTGTATTGCTTATTATGAATAGCATATAGTGTCATGCAGCTTCTCTCCTGGAATTCTATATTTTTAATATGTAGGTTTTTGAGAGATCTCTGCAGTGAACTGCTCAGTTCCGAGATTTGTTTGTGTCTCTGGATCATGGTCCTTTGGGATCTTAATAAGTAGCCGGGGGCATTTCGTGGGTGTCACCTCAGAGTCCCATCAGCGGTGGGAAGGAGAGGGACCAGCTCCTCCCCTGTCCCGTGAGGCCTGGCGTTTGCTGCTACTGCTCTCTCATACCTGGGCTTTTCATTGAGTTCTGGAAGATGGCAGCCACTGGATTTCCTAGGGGGCAGGCAGAGGGACAGCACTTGCTCCCATCTGGAGTAGCCCGGTGGAAGTGGCCTACTGCAAATTCTGGAAGCATCTCTGCAGCTAGCTGATCAGTTCCAAAATTCCTTTGTGTGTCTCTAGTACCTGCATAGTTAGAAAATTATAGGACCAGTATGTAACAGCAGACTACACCATTCAGATAGATGGTTTTCTAAGTAAACATAGAATTCAGAGAGGCAATGAATGCTACAAAAGGATTGCGAGTCTCAACCATAATCTCAGAAGAGCAACTTGGCCATCAGACAATTTCAAAGTAAGTCAATGAATGACAAATATTGGTAACAGTGACTGTTTCGTTTCATTTCTTTGTGACACACCAGGCAGCACTCAGGGACTACTCCTGGCTCAGGGCTCAGGAACCACTATTGCATGGCTTAGGGGACCCTATGGAGTGCCAGGGATCAAGCTTATTATGGGCTTCTGAAAGGAAAGTGTCTTAGCTGCTATAACCTTGATCCAGGCCCTGATGGAAGCACACTTCAAGAATATGAAATGATGCACAGTTCTTCAAAAACTAGAAATTGAGTTTCCATATGCCCCTGCAATACCACTTCTGGGAATATATCCTGAGGATGCAAAAAAGCACAATAGAAATGACCTCTGTACCTATATATTCATTGTAGCACTGTTTACCATAGCCAAAATCTGGAAACAACCCGAGCGCTCTAAAACAGATGATTGGTTAATGAAACTTTGGTACGTCTACACAATGGAATACCATGCAGCTGTTAGGAGAGATGAAGTCATGAAATTTGCTTATAAATGGATAGACATGGAGAGTATCATGCTAAGTGAAATGAGTGAGAAAGAGAGGGATAGACATAGAAGGACTAACTCATGTGCAGTGTAGAATAACATCACATGAGACTGACACCCAAGGACAGTAGATACAAGGGCCAGGAGGATTGCGCCCTAGCTGGAAGCCTGATTCATAAACGGAGGGGAAAATACAGATGAAATAGAGAGGGCATCACTAAGAAAATAATGGCTGAAGGACTCAGTCGGATGGGAGATGTGTGCCGAAAGTAGATAATGGACCAAACATGATGACCTCTCAGTGTTTGTATTGCAAGCCATAATGCCCAAAAGTAGAGAGAGAGTATGGGGAATACTGTCTGCCATGGACACAGGGTGAAGGTGGGAAAGGGGGGGGGTATACATGGGATATCGGTGGTGGGGAATGTGCACTGGTGGAGGGATGGGAGTTCGATCATTGTGAGATTGTAACCCAACCATGAAAGCTTTGAACTATCTCACAGTGATTTAATAACATTTTAAAAACAAAGAATATGAAGTGAAATTAATATTGCCCTGTGCTCTGTAGAAACACTTGGCAGGCAAAGAGAACAGAAGGATGTGGCCGAGATGTGATCCTGGGGGCCGCACGTGTGTGGCCTCTCCGCAGCTGCACGAGCATGACTCCAGAGGCCAGCTAAACTACTTTTGGTATGGGCAGTTCCTTGCAGATTGTCTCCAGACTGAGAACTGAGCCGCGGCTCCATGCCTGCCTAGGAGGGGAAAGGTATTTCTCTCTCTCGCCATTTTCCTTCCCGGGAGTGACTGGCGTGGCAACCACCATATTATGAGGACCGAAGATGAGAGTTACAAGCTTGCAATGATCCCATATATGGAAGAAATTTCCCTGGACTTAGTTGCTAAAATACAGAAATTCAAAACCGCATGGCCGCTATTGCGGCTGCACGACCTCATATCCCTTCACAACAGGTGTGACTCTAGTGGGGAACTCCTAACAATAATAGTGAGGTTTTTGTTGAAATATTGAATGTAACCAAAGTAAAGAGAAAGTAAAGTGAAATTTATTAGTTCGGGGGGGGGTGGGAGGTGCACTGAGTTTTTGGTGGTTTTTTTTTTGGGGGGGTGGAATATGTGCACTGGTGAAGGGATGGTTGTTTCAGCATTGTATAACTGAGACTTAAACCTGATAGCATTGTAATTTTCCACATGGTGATTCAATAAAATAAAAAATAAATAAAAAAAAGAGAACAGAAGGATGCATAAAGCAACAGGTGTGCAAAGGAATGAAAATGGCCAAGAGTAACGTCAGGTCATGCTCATTCAAGTGAGGCGTGTGACACTAAGTGAGAATAAAAACACATTCTAAAAACACTAGAATGGTTCCATGGCTTATCATTCCAAGCAAGTGAAGTGAGTGTAGCACCTGACCCGTTAGTAGATCCAAAGAAATCTGCAGGGAATGATTAAAGATGCGCATACCTTTCTAGAGCAGGAACCCCAAAGACCCAGTGCTGAATACCAATGTACATGCATACTTCCTACTAACCACAAACAGCACTTACTCTCCTCCCCACTCCACCCCCTAAACAGCAATCCTGAACCACAACTAAGGGGTCCTTGAACAACACATATGCTCTGAATCTAGTAGATTACATATGTTCCACCACATAAAAACTGAGAGTTCATTCATGAATCATAGAGTTACCCATTGTAAAAGCTGAAAAGTAAGAACACGGTTGAATGCAACAAACCCTTTTCCGCTAATTGTGAATAAATGTGCATGTGACATGACACACTTCTGAATACCAATGTACATACACACTTCCTCCTAAGTACAAACAGCACATACTCCCCTCCCCAGGCCCCTGTGTGTGAGTAACTCACCTCTGCACAGCACCTCCCTCTCAGGCACCACCAACTCAGCCGGAAGCGACCAGTGTTGTGGCAGGAGTAGGAGCAGTCTCGGGGTTCTCTGTTGGATCACGGTGAGCACCAAGCCAGGCATGCTTGTCAGGGTTCTGGAGGTTGACAGGAAAACCTAGAAAACAGGCATGTAATGGTTGCCAAAACCCCACGCACATGGTCAGAGACATGACACGAGTTAAAGAGCTCAAG
Source organism: Sorex araneus (assembly GCF_027595985.1). Classification (NCBI taxonomy): domain Eukaryota; kingdom Metazoa; phylum Chordata; class Mammalia; order Eulipotyphla; family Soricidae; genus Sorex; species Sorex araneus. The sequence continues at coordinate 114,232,238 of NC_073306.1, forward strand.
GGTTGGCTGTAAGTGGTCACTGGCATGATGTCCGGCACAGTCCATTTCAATGGACTTCTCCTTTAGATCTCTCTGTGGATGGTGTTCACCCAGTGCTCTCAGATCTGTATGCTCCTACTACTTCATCAATCGTTGTACAGAGGCAAAGAGCTGTGTGAGGGACACCACACCCTCCATCTGACGATGAGCACTAGTCATTACTTAATATAGTGGGAAGCAATATGTAAATCTACAATTCCCTAGGCTGTCACACAGGGCCTCAGACATGTTAAGTTAATAGCCTTTCCACTGCACGTGAACAACTGTGAATTCTTAGCTCACTCACACTACAAAATGAATGCAGTATTAGAAGTAGTGTGCGCGTTCCCCTGGAGATCTCTCTGGCCCGCGGAGAGACAACAGTGGAAAGCGCTCCTAATTAGGTGGATTCTGTGAGGGTCCCGATCTGAAATAAGACTAGTGAGGTTAGTAAACAGGGGGCCCAAGACGACACATGCCGATCAAGGGCAACTTTATTAACTGCCACGCTGGCTTTATACTTTTCTTAGCAGGGGGTTGGTACATAAGTTGTCAATCATCAGGGAAGTGTCTTCTCAGACCAAATAAGGAAAGGTTCGGGGTGTATTAGGTGGGCTTACAACATTCTTCAAGAGTAGATTGAGAAATAGTGGGGAGAGGAAGGCAAGGGTTTATCTGGCAGGAGGAAGGCACAAGGTAGAGGAAGGTATTCTACTTTAGGGCTTTATGGGGTCTCTCAGTTAACTGCCCTGGGCTACTTTTACCTCTTGAGTTTGGCTATTTCCTTTGTCACAAGGGCACCTTTGCCTCAGGTCAAGCAAAGCTGGTAATGGAATTTTCCGGTTTGTCCAGGGTAAAGGTTTTGGGGTCCTCTTTTGTTCAGGGTCCTGAGCAGTCCCCAACAGTAGTGTTCCACTGAGCACTTCATGATCTTTTAGAACTGCTCCCTTCAGACAGTCCCTAAGAAAAGGAAGTCATGATCTTCTTATAGTAACACTCTATTATAGTAACTACCCTAAGTGTGTAGTGCACCCTGGGTGTATAGCTACCCTAAGTGTATAGGGTATAGTAACTACCCTAAGTGGAGCAGTAGCAAGGCAGGGGTCCTACCTCTAATTAGAGCTCAGATGTTCTGATCTGGTGCTCATCGGGTGCCCATCCACCACTCCAAAGAGAACTTAATGACAGAAAGAGTCAGGACGGCACATTTCTGGTGAACACAAGGGTGCCCGGCACTGAAAGCATCTGAACACTGCTAGGCATCACTGGCCTGCACACAAACGGGAACAGATGTTTCACACATATCGAAATCTATATTCAGTCCTTGCAGCTCAGTGCCCTTCCCACAGAAATGGATGAATCCTGCTGTCTCCAAGCATCACAGGACCTGAGGAGCATTCAGGCCACTGTCCCAACTGAGCACCACACCGTTCAACCATTCAGATAAACATCACGTGCAGCAGCCACCATGTCCCCAAAGATCACTGAAAAAAAAAAAAAACAGAAAAACCAAAGACATTAAAAAAACTCTGACAGTGATAACAATTGGGACTATTAGACAAATCTCACCTGCATGCTTTGCGTATCTCCACCAAATACGAAGAAGGAAAAACGGAAGTTGTGAGTATCAAGACCTGGACAAGAAGCAAACCAACCACAGCATGACATCTGCCTGGTGCAGGCATCAGAATCTGATTCACTCACAGGACGAATCAAACCTCACCTCACAGAACAGGTGGGTATGCCCCATACCAGCTGGCTGAAGGAGCATGACATGAAGCACCAAGCCCAGTCACTGAGCTCCTCAGGCACGTGGATAATTAGGAATGACCAGCAAGTCCTGTGATCACCAGGTGGGAGACCACCCATCAAAAATAACGCTAAAAGTGTCATTTGGGTGCCACCCCCAGCAATGCTCAGGAACCCAACAAACACCGTGTGGTTCCAGGACGAGAAGCACGAGGATCATTCTGGGAAACGATTTCTCAGAGCCCAAAACCAAAGGCAGAAACCGAGCACACAATGGGGTGCCCGAGAGCATTTTCAAGAGAAACAGGGGGTCTCTCTCTCCTTCCCTCCCGCCACATCTCCAAATCTCTCTCAGAAAATCCACTTTGCCTCAGAGAGGGGAAAAGCACAGCGTCCGTCGGGCCCAACGGGTCCGTCTGTGGGCCCAGCTGAGCACCGTGCGGGGAGGGCCAGCAATCCCGGGGGGGGGCGTCACTGCAGGGTAAGCGGTCAGGAGAGGTGGTGAGCAGGACTCAAAGCCCAGGGCCTGCAGCGGGCAGAGGCGTTAGGCGCCCCGGGCGGGACCTCGGCCTGTGGTGGCTGAGGGAACGCGCTGCTCTGCCCACTCCGAGGAGTGGGCAGGGCAGACAGATCTGGAGCCCTCCAGAGAAAATAGGGACCAGACCACACTAGGAGGTCGGCCTAGGACAGCAGCCCCTCAGTCACAGCCGCTCCACCCCCACCCCCAGGCACAGGTCTGTGAGGGGGTTCTGGCAGGAAGGAGCCCCCCAGGCGTTACACAGGGGTGGCCACACCCCCAAGCGACAGGGAAGAAAAGCCAAATCCCCCTGAGACAGAGAAGTGTGGCCACACCTCTAGTCTTTCACAGGCGAGGCCACACCCCCAGGTATCACACAAGTTAGGACACCCTCCCAGTTGTCACACAGTCCAGCCTATCCCCTCAGCAGTCACACAGGGGAGGCCACACCCCCAGGCAACTGGAATGGGAGGCTACAGCCCTCAGTCCTCAAGAGTACAGGTAAGTGGAAGAGAGCAACTTCTGCATACAAATTGTCTGAATGGGGAAAAGAGAAAAAGAAGAGTCCATAGAGTTAGTACAGAGGGTAGGGCGATTGCCTCATTCAGGGACGACCCAGGTTCAAACTCCAGTACCCCAAGCACCACCAGGATGGATCCCTGAGTACTGAGTCAGGCATCAGCCCTGAGCACAGCCGGGTATGAAAAAAAAGTTTGCTATTTCTTCATTTCCCTGACACTGCATACTGTCCCCCACCAGGGGGAAAAAGGAGCAAGACCTAGTGATCTGCTGGAAGCAGGAAAGATTGACGAGGCATGCCTTCCTTGTGTATAAGGAAGTGTGCGTCCATGTGAGCCTCGTAGGCAGCTTGACCAGGACCTTGACAAAGAATCTTGGCCACGGGTGTATGATGCCACAAACAGGTCAACCTGTAGCTGCAGGGCGAGAGCATCAGCAGCCTGATGGTGCCTTCAGGATTCCTGACACCTCAAAATTGCTGCTGTGCCTTTGGGCAGACCCCAGCACACTGGGACCAAATTTCCTAAGAAATTAAACAGCCAAAAGCTAGGTGTGTGAATGCCATGCCCAAAAACCACATCTGGCTCCGCTAGACAAGCTCATTTATTGACCATATTTCAGAGATCCATAGATAAATCTCAAAAGATCAAAAGCCAGAGACACAGCAGTGAGTCCTGGAAGACACCACAGACCTGGAGATCACTCCAGACCCCAGACTGAGCCACTTTCAACTGGTGCACGCCAGATGGAGCAGGTGCCGTCTCTCACCTACTCCAATGGAATCCTGGCGACTAAGAGCTTCCACAAGCAAGGCCCAGTATTTGAGTTCCTGGACAAAATCTCCATGCCACAAGACAGCAGAGGTGCAGCTGTTAGAAAAGATGAAATCATGAAATTTGCAGGATCAACACGGAGAGTATCCTGCTAAGTGAAATGAGTCAGAAAGAGAGGAACAGACATAGAAGGACTGCACTCATTTGTGGAATATAAAGTCACAGAATGGGAGATAACGCCCAAGGATAGTAGAGATTAGGGCCAGGAGGATCACTCCACAGCTTGGAAGCCTATCTTATGTGCTGGGGGAAAAGGCAGGTGGGATGGAGAAGAGACCACTAAGTAAACAATGGTTGGAGAAATCGCTCAGGCTGGTAGATGTGTGCTGAAAGTAGACTATGGACCAAACATAATAGCCGCTTAGTGCCTATATTGGAAACCATGACACCCAAAAGGAGAGAGAAAGAGGGAATGTGTCTGCCACAGAGGCAATGGTAGGAAAGGGTGAGGGTGGTGGAGGGACACTGGGAACAATAGAGGTGGAGAATGGGCACTGGTGGAGGGATGGGTACTCCAACATTGATTGAAGCGTAATCACGAATGCTTGTAAGTTTGTAACTCTACAGTTACAAAAGAAAAGGAACCGAAGAGATAGTACAGTGGGTGGGCACAATCCTTGCATGCAGCCAAGCTGAGTTCAACCCCCAGTACCCCACAGGGTTCCTGAGCCCACCAGGGGCAAACCCTGAATGAAGTGCAGTAAGTCCTGGACTCCTGAGGATGTACCCACCCCAAATTAATGAAAATAAATCTGCTCAACCTATTCAAGCCTGAACAGCAAGGCTTCCTCACAGCACTTCAGGGATCAGATTTTTGTGCAACAGAAGACAGCACCATCAAAGCTACATGACCACAGAACAGGGAGATAGCTCCGCGAGCCGAACACTGCATGTTCCCAGAGCAATGCCTGGGGTGACCACTCACCCACACCCCCCAACTCCCTAACAACCGCCACACACTCCACACACCCACACCCACACAGAACCACACCCCATACAGAGCCAGTTGTGAGTAATCCCTGAGAAGTGCTGTGTGTGACCCCCAACCAAAATAAATAAATCCAACAAAGTGAAACAAAACTGAAAGACTGCAGTGACTGACATTAGGGACTTCGTGTTAGTAATGGCTCTACATTGAAAGGCATAGTGAACAGAATATCCGGGTCTATCTTTAATCTAGCTGAGACCATCACTGGCATAAGTCCTAGGAAGGCATGCGAAAGCAGAAGAATAAGCAACAGTCAAGACCATAAAAAGCAAAACACCCAACAGCAGAGGGCAAGGGGAAAAGAAGTCAGGTAGAGTTACCTGAGTTTTAGGGCCAGGGTATCAAGGAAGGAATAAGCCAATCAGGCAAAAACACCACCCTGAGTACTGGGAGGGAGCCAGTCCAAGGAAGGCAGGTGCAAACCCGAGAGAGGGCATAAAAGGGGATGCTTACAGCAAGGCAGTGTTGTCCTCTGTGCAGGGGACCCTGGTCGACCTGTCACATATGCTTGGCTCACAATTTTTATTCTGTCTTGTTCCTCGGATCACGGACCCTAACAAAAACAAACAACAAAGAAAGCTCCATGAGACAGGTGGAGGGTAGTGGATGGTTCACAATGTTTTGCAAGCAGGGAAATCAGCTCGGGGTTCTGGAACATCTAACGAAGCAGGTTCCTGGCTGACGGGGCAGACTTGGAATACCAAGTAAGAGCAGAGATATGAGTATAGAAACAATTCTTTAGATGTTCTGCTAAATTCTGAACCCAGAAGACAGAAGGGATTAGTTAAAGGATGGAGGTACTATGCTGTGTTGAGGTGGAAAGGATATGTATGAGGCTGGGGAGAATCAAACCCAAAGGAAGAAGAGTCCAAATTCAGAGGAATGAGGAAAGGAGGGGAGGGAGAAGGAGAGAAACGGGAGGGAGGGAGAAAAGGGAGGAACAGAGAGAACGGGAGAGACAGGAGGCAGGTGGGATATGGAGGAGGATGAAGGGGAATGAAGGGAATGGAGGGAATGGAAGGAGAGGGAGAAGGGGATGGAGGAGCCTGTGACAGGAGGGGGCGGGTGGTACGAAGCCTTAAGCACTGGTCTTTTTCTTACTAAATAAGTTATTTATTTTATTGAATCACCATGTGGAAAGTTACAAAGCTTTCAGGCTTATTTCTCAGTTATACAATGCTTGAACACCCGTCCCTTCACCAGTGCACATATTCCACCACCAAAAACCCCACTATACCTCCCACCGCCCCCTAATCCCCACCCCCGCCTACATAACTGATTAATTTCACTTCACTTTCTCTTTACCTTGATTACATTCCATATTTCAACACAAAACTCACTATTTTTGTTGGAATTTCCCCCCCCCAAAAAAAAAACAGCCCTGCTCTAAAGGAAGCATTTGATTATTAGTTTTCCATTGCTGAGAATGGAGAGATATGAAGTCATTTTGGGATTTCTGTATTTTAGCATTTTAGTACCTAAGTCCAGGGAGATTTATGTTAGAAATTGCATCATTTCCCTTCCTGGGGCAACATAGGACTATGGCTAAGTTCAGAGTCTACAGACATTTCTGCAAGCAGCTGCTGGTACCTAAAGTAGTCTAGCTGGCCTCCGATTGTGGTCAATCAGCAGCAGAACGGCCGCACAAACGTGTGGCCACCCAGGTCGCATCTCACTGGAGAGTGTGCCTGTATTGCTCCTGTCCCGAGATCACCCATGCGTCCTTATGTTGCAAATTCAAACTTCTTTTTTTTTTCCTTCCCGCACCTCCAAGTTTGTACCTCCTTTATGGTCCTTATAAAATGCGTAAGCACTGGTCTTACAGTGACTGTGGCTGAGTCTGGGTGTTCCCATGAGCGGGAAGGGGAGGCTGTGCTTGTGGCCTTGGTATGTTGCTAATGGTTTATAGAAACAGTGTCCACAGACTGTTGTCCCAGTTCTGTTGAAAGGGAGGAGGGAAAATGGTCTGTGTAGAACCTGGCAGGTGTCAGGAGCTGGGTCAGGGAATGGACAGTACTCAATGCCCTGCAGAAGGCCCTGACTGACCCTCCCAACTCTCTACCCTGCAGGTGCAATCCAGGACAGGACTGGGGCAGGAAGAGGGAAATTCACCCTCCTGCCTGTCTGGCCAGCAGAGACAGCTGGTCTGGGGGCTGATACTGGAGGGGTCCAGCGGCCTGCAGTCCCCCACAGTGTGGCAGCCGGGCGGGTGAGACAGTTCACTACATCCCCACCAGAGAAGCTGGAATAGCTGGAAACTGGGCTGCAGGACAGAGGAGGAGGCAGTATCTCAAAGTAGACCAGCCTCAGTGTCTGCCGGGGAAGGAGGGCAGTGTCCAAGAGCAAGAGAATTCCTGCTCCTAAGCCTGAAACTCTGGACCTTTACATGCCCAGAGCTCAGTCACCTGTGAAAGCCATAGGAGGACATCCGGTGGCCCCATCCAGTGGCCCCTCCAGGCCCTCCTAAAGTCTTGCTTTCTTCTGCTTCAGCAGAAATCCTGAAGCGTCCTTAGCTGAGACGTTTGCTCATGATCAAGGAGACGATGTCAGAGGGGCTGTGGGCTGCTGAAGTGAGCAGACCGTGGAACAGAGGGCCAGACCGCACACGCACACTTCCACCCGCCAGCTGGCACCTGTAAAAGCAGGCCAGAGCACGCGCCTTCCCTCACGCATACACACTTATCATGGATGGCTCTACGGGGCCAGGGGGTGGCACTGTGCTTTCAGGGTGAGGCTCTGGGTTCACATTGGCCTCAGGGTGCTGCGTGTGAAGTGCGTGTCACAGGACACATCTCTAGGTCTCCTGCTGACAGCCGGACCCTGGAGCAGGGAGGAGGCCCTGGGACTCTCAGTTCAGGTGGGAATGTTGGTTTCCTGGGGGAGTCCGAGTTCTCCGGGGTCAGAGGATTGTGAAGCAGGAGAATCCAGAGGGTCTAGAAGGAATAGCATCTGACATGGGCGGGGGCACGGGGGGGGGGGGAGTGGAATGGCTGCCAAGAATCAGAATGGGCCAGCCCCTCCTGGGCTCGGCATGCAGGAGGCATGACAGAAGTGCCTGTCGGACCCACGTAGACAACTGAGCTTCTTCCTCTGACTCCCACACAGGAGTGAAGCACCGTGAACTCCCCTGTTCGCCCAGGTGAGCCCCACTGTGCCTGGCACCAACGCTGGCTCACTGCTCTAGGAGGCATCAGGGAGGGAAACCATGTCACTAGCCATTCCAGGGAGCAGGGGCTCAACCTCCTTGAGGCCTGAATGTGGGAGTCAGGGGCAGGCCTCCTTGCTTCGGGAATGGGGACTTCCAGACCCGTGACCCTTGCACCTCCTCTGAGGTGTTTGAGGTTTAGAGCATCCTAAATGCCCCCAGGCAGACTGCCCAGGAGACAGGTCAAAGGGTGAAACACATACCTCACATACTGAAGGCCTTAAGTTTGATCCCCAGCACCAAATGCCTACACACACACACACACACACACACACACACACATACACACACACACAGATGCACACAAATGCACAAGCACACGCACACACTCCAGCACCTCTAGGGGGACTTAGTGAACCAACAACACCTTATTTAAAACCAAACAAATCCCCTCACTGGGCATAGAAGAAAGAAGAGAAAGGAAGCTGTCCTGACCAGGAAAGTCAGTCAGTTGCTACTGACCAGGAAGTGAGAGTGATGAGGAGTGAGGGGCCGTCTTAGGCTGAGAGTGTGAGCACCTGTGCGCTGCTTACGTGGGGAGTGGATGGTATTCAGGGACTGGTAGACCTTGCTCAGGAGGCATTTGTGGGGAGAGAAGATAAAAGAGATAGAGTTCCCTGCTGACACAGTTCTGCCCCCAGCTCCCGCCACCCCCTCCATAGTACCCCGAGCTAACTCGAGTGATCTTGAATGCAGAGCCAACGGTAAACCTGATCTAAGTCTGGGGTGGCCCAAACCCAGCCCCCTCAAAACAGGCAGCGGAGAGATTGTTTTTCATCCTCCAAGGATTCAGCTTCCCATGCAGAGGAGGGAACCGAGCCTCAGGACACAAGGGGAAGACCCCATGGCTCCTCCATCAGCCTCCGCACCAGCGCAGCACTGGCCCAGGGTCCAGCCACTGCGGGCTCAGGTGGGAACAATGCACCCAGTATCTCCACCTATTGCCACTGCTGGAAGCCCAGCCAGGCGTGCAGCAGGACCAGTGCTCCCTGGGCAGCACGAGTCATATGGGCTGAGTGACAAGAAATCAATCGTTTCTGTTTGCAGCTCCCACAGCCCCTCTCTGAGTTTCTAAGTCCCTTCTTCAGCTCCTCAGCTCCATTCAGCCAAGTGTCTCAGCACCACACCCATGTGCATGGCAGCTCTGCCGGCCCCTGTGTGGCCAAGACACAGCCTGGATACAGGGCACAGACTTTCAGGGGAGGAAGGGACCTGGAGGCCTGCTTGGAGGAGGGTAATGCTGTGAGTCCTGAAGACAAGTAGGTAGTCACAAGGTCTGTGTCCTCCAGGAAGACTGGGCATCTGGGACCACAGTTTTCTTTAAAATTAGAAGGAGTGATGAGAGTGGTCATTCGAAGTCCAAGGCCATTGCCTTGCTCACAGCCGACCCACTCAATCCCTGTTACCCCAGAGGATCCCCGGAACCAGGAGTGATCCTGTAGTGCAAAGCCTGGGGGAAGCCCTGATTACAGCCAGGTGTGTCCTAAAAACAGAATGACTGAGATCAGAAGGCAAAAAGGATGGTAACTATTATTGAATCATAAATCAGATTGGCCTACACTCGTCATTATACCAGTATGGTGAAGACCTAATGTGAGGGCTGGAGAGATAGGACAGCAAGTCGGATGCTTGCCTTGCACGCGATTGAGCCCTGGCTCCACCGGTGATCCCTTATGTCCTGCCATGAATGGTCCCTGAGCACAGAGCACCGAATAGCCAGAGGCTCGGTGTGTGCCATCAGGAGCAGGGCCTCTCTGTGGGGCAGCCCCGCATCCACAGGACAGACAAGATGACTCAGGGATGCCAGCAGCACAAGGCAGAGGGGCAGGAGTCCGCACAGTCGCCAGGCACCTTGGCCCAAACCGCACACAGCGCAGTATAACCTCTCACCCTCATGCACACAGGCCTGCAAAGGGACAGCGGTGCGTGGCCCCTGCCTCCCCGCGGAGGCGACCGAGCCCCAGACCTGCGCCTGCCCCACGTGGGGTCCGGGACTGGACCCAAATAGAGACTCCCCTAATAGCAGTCCCCGCACGCACATCCCACCGGGCTCGCTCACAGCAGCCCCTTCCCGCCACTCCTGCGCTTGCCCCTTCGGACTGGGGCAGTGGTTGCTGCCCACCGTTGGAGCCAGCGCCTGGGCACTTTAAAGGGGCCAAGTGGCAGCGGTGGTGGGGGCTGGTGCGCAGGGCCTGGGCCAGGGCCAGGGGTGGGCACAGTGCTTGAGACGTCCTGGCTGCCCGATAGGGGGCCACGCCAGCTGCTGGGGCTCAGGACCCCAGGGCTGCGTCTCTAGGCTGGCGGGTCGGGGGTCGGTAGTCGCGCGGAGATCGCGCCCCACCCTCCAGACCCAAGGGCAGCCCTCTAAGGACAGGATGGGCTGTAGTGCCGCTGGCTGCCCTGCCTGCCCAGCTGCCCTGCCCCGCCGCTCCCGAGCGCCCTAGGCCGCGTGCACTGCCCCCTGCCCGGGACCCGCCCGCCCTCGGGCGCTTCTGGACACTGGCGAGCCTTGGCTTGGCGGGTGCGGGCAGCCTGGACGACCACTCCGCCCATGCCAGAGGCCCATACGCGGCGCCTTCCAGCCCGTGGGTGGCCGTTGCCCCCGGGAGAGCCCCAAGGACACCCTCTCGGCGCGAGTCTGGAGAGCACCCAGGCCTACGTCTGGGGGAAGTTTCTGGACTGGAAAGATCAGGTGGGAGACAGGTGCCCGGCCTGGGCGCCAGGGAGAAGAGGGGTTCGGGAGGGGACTTTGAGCCGATTTGAACACAGCTTGGGGGTCGCTGCTCCGCTGTGGCTACCCCAGAGAGAGGAGGCGCGGTAGGAGGGTGCTCCCGGTATCGGTGAAAGCGGGTGCTTGGCAGCGTGGGGCTGCGGATGGGGAAGTTGGAGGCTGTGGGTGCTCATGCACCTGCCAGGACAGGTACCACCAGCCTTGCAGCGGCGGCTCCCCGAAGCGTGCCCGTCTGCACTGGTCTTGCGCGTGGGCCTGGGCCCTTCCCTGGTTCTGCTCGGTCTCCTCGCAGGGAAAAGTCTGAAGACATTTATGCCCAAGGAGATTCTGCAGTGCACCCTCCCATCTGCGACTGAGCGGGCTGTCCAATATCTGTCCAGGTGGTGAGATGGGGGAGAAAAGTGGGAATTTTGGGCTTCTTTCTCCTCTGCAGAGCCTCTGCCCATGTTTTCTCAACCCTGTTTGTGTGCAATGGGTTCCCCAAAGATGAATCAAGGGAGATGCTTTGGGTGGGAACGTCCAGTGCCTGGAGTGAAAGAACTAAGTTGGTAGCTGGTATAGGGTGGGCACCCACTCTTGCTTCACTGATGTGGGGCTTGCAAGGCAGCTGGCCCACCTGCTGTGCTGCTGCTCCAGCCCCTCCCCATACCCTCTTCCTGGCCTGCTAGGTCCAAATGCACCTGGGTTCTTGAAATGCTTCTCCCGAAAACCCGGCCGGCCGGAGCGGAGCCCGGGTGCCCATGTCTCTGCAGAGCCGGTGGATGTGCAACGAGCGGGAACCAAAGACAGCTTTAGGAATTGGGGTTCCAGCATCTGGCAGAATTTTCCCTGGACTTTATACAGAAATCCAAAACCGCGCGGACGCTGTGTCCGCGCGACTTAATATTTATAATTGCCAGCAATGTGAAACGGTTCCTTTTGAACAGGTCTGACTTGGGGGGGAAACTCCAAATAATAACAGTAAGTTTTTGTTGAAATATTGAATGTTTTTATTTTTTTATTTTATTTATTTATTTATTTTTTTGCTTTTTGGGTCACACCCGGCGATGCACAGGGGTTACTCCTGGCTTTACACTCAGGAATTACTCCCGGCGGTGCTCAGTGGACCATATGGGATGCTGGGACTCGAACCCGGGTCGGCCGCGTGCAAGGCAAACGCCCTACCCGCTGTGCTATTGCTCCAGCCCAAAATATTGAATGTTTTTAATGTAGCAGCCAGCTCTCTGGACTGTGAACTAAGCAAAAGCCCCATGCTGGCCGACGCGGCGTGGCGTACACCATACTATGAGGCGCTGGAAGGAGGATGAGGGGGAAAAAGGGAAAAAAAAAGGGAAAAGGAAAAAGGGAAAAAAAGAGAGAGAGAGAGAGAGAGAGAGAGAGAGTTATGTACTTGTAGCAGTGGGGCTACATATCTCTTCATTTCCAGCAACGAAAAACTAATTATCAAATGTAGTAGGTCTCTCTCTCTTGCTTGGAAACTCTAACAACTATAGTGAGTTTTGTGTTGAATTATGGAATGTAATCAAGGTAAAGAAAAAATGAAGTGAAATTCATTAGTTATACAGTAGGGGTAGGGGTGGGGGCGAGGGGTATACTGGGGTTTCTGGTGGTGGAATATGGGCACTGGTGAAGGGATGGGTGTTTGAATATTGTATAACTGACATATAAACCTGCGAACTTTGTAACTTTCCACATGGTGATTTAATAAAAAGTTAAAAAAAAAAAAAAGAAATGCTTCTCCCGCCCTGTTGGCGTAATGCCAGCGGTGGTCACTAGAGGGCAGTGGAGAAGCCGTGCGGGAGAAGGAGGCGCCTTCCCAGGGGTCCTGGCCGCGGGGGGCTGCTGCGGGCCTGAGCTCTCTCCGCAGGGTCGCCGGGGACTGCTCCGCTGAGCCGTCTCGGGTCTGGGGCTTTCCCAGGAGCCCAGGGGGAGTCGGGTGGTGCTCAGGAGACTCGGCGGTGTCTCCTGGCGGTACCTGGTGAGCGCAGAGAGGCGCGTCCTGCGGGGTCTGCAGGACTCGGCAGCAGCGGCCCGGCCTGGCGGGGCCCAGGGGTCCAGGGCCACATGCGGCGCTTCGGCCCGAGCCTTTCTGGGCATGGACACCGGGCCCGCTGTGCGCCACCTCCCGCCCCGCGCCTCGGCCCGCGACCCGCGGGTCACCAACAGTCGAAGTTCTGAAGGCGCGACCAGGGCTCGGTCACATCAGATCAGGGACGCGAAGGTGCCCGGGTTCCTGGCGACCCGCAGGAGCTGCGTCCGTCTCTCCTGGAAAGGGCAGAGCCGGGAGGAGGGCTCAGTGCTCGGGCACATCCCGGCAAGCCCACCCCACCCGCCCCCAGCACGGAGGCTTGGCCCCCCAGGCCACAGCTGCATCCCCCCAGCAGGCGGCCACAGCTCGGCCTGGGGGTCTTCCTTGGGGCCCTCCAGCTGGGCCTTCTCTGTAGCCGTTTCTACCTGCTGTGTCTGCCCTATTCCGGGTCGTTTATGTGTGTGATTTGGTTATTCCTTTTTTCTGTTTCACATCTACTTTTTTTTTCTTTTTGGGTCACACCCGGCGGTGCACAGGGGTTACTCCTGGCTTTGCACTCAGGAATTACACCTGGCGGTGCTCAGGGGACCATATGGGATGCTGGGATTCAAACCCTGGCTGGCCGCGTGCAAGGCAAATGCCCTACCCACATCTACTTTTTTAAAACGATTTTTTTAAATAGGGGTCATTTTTTTTTCTTATTCTGCTTTTTGGGTCAGACCTGTGCTGCACAGGGGTTATTCCTGGCTCGTGCACTCAGGAATTAATCCTGGCAGTGCTCGAGGGACTACATGGGATGCTCGGAATTGAACCCCAGTCGGCTGCGTGTAAGGCAAATGCCCTACCCGCTGTGCTATGGCTCCAACCCCAATAGGGCTCATTCTTAACACACTCAGGAGGGGCATCTTTATCAAGATATCTGGGTCCCCCTTAAGCCCCCTGTGGGTCAGGGAGCTCAGTGGCCTGGCCTGGCACTGGGAGCCACCAAGGCTACATCCTGTGCTGCTGCTGAGGACCGAACGCAGAACACAGGTGCTATGGATGCTATGCATTCCTCTAAGACTTGAGTGCTGTACCTGGTCCTGGTTTCATTTTATTGAAGAATTTAATTTATATGTATCATTTATAAATATAGCACAGTGGGTAGGGTGTTTGCCTTGCATGCAGCCGACCTGGGTTCAATTCCTTCATCCCTCTCAGAGAGCCCGGCAAGCTACCGAGAGTATCTTGCCTGCACGGCAGAGCCTAGCAAGCTACCCGTGGCCTATATTATTTGCCAAAAACAGTAACAAGAAGTCTCACAATGGAGAAATTACTGGTGCCCACTCGAGCAATTCGATGAGCAAGGGGATGACAGTGACAGTGACAGTGAATTAGTGCAAGCAATGTGCTAGTCTTCATCAATTTCCCATAGCGCTTGAATTTGTTCACTAGTCAATGGTACAATAATTTCAGTAGGATTGCTCCCTATTAATTGTCTAGTTCTTCTTCCTTTGAAAATTATTTGAGATATTTTATTTACATAATAACCAATGTTTTACTAGACTTGTTATGTAAAAAACCTCATTCCACAATATTAGTTCTTGTACTAAAACCCCAGTAGGAGAATGTGAAGTACATAATACTATCATATATAAACTTTCTGAAGAGTCAATTCTATCCAGCTGAACCTTATTAACAATTTCCTCAATTATTTCTAATTCTTTTTCAGCTGCTGGGCTAAGTTGCCTTGGACTATTTAAAGAGGGATCACCTTCCAATGTTTGAAACAAATTTTGTAGGGCATAGGTTGGAATACCCAAAAAAGGGCATAGCCAATTCATATATCCTAATAGTTTTTGTTTATATTTTTATAAACAAAATTTAGTTTGTATTTAAAGTTTTTCATTTATCTCTCAGAATTTGGACATTTTGAGGTGTAATTTTACTCTCCCATACAATTTGTCCCCAAAATTCCCAAGAAACCTGACATTGAATTTTATCCCGTGCAGTTTTTAAACCCCATGATTCTAGTTCATAAGTTATAGCTTCATAAACTTTCTGCAAATTTATTTGCAGTGATTAATGATTAGAATATCATCCATAAAGTGAATAATTTTTATTTATTTATCTATTTTTAATTAGTGAATCACCGTGAGGGTACAGGGTACAGTTACAGATTTATACACTTTTGTGCTTATGCTTCCCTCATACAAAGTTCTGGAACCCATCCCTTCACCAGTGCCCATTCTCCACCACCAGTAAACTCAGCATCCCTCCCACCCTCCCCAATCCCATCTCCCCCCACCCCACCCTGCCACTGTGGCAGGGCATTCCCTTCTGTTCTCTCTCTCTAATTAGCTGTTGTGGTTTGCAATAAAGGTGTTGAGTGGCCACTGTGCTCAGTCTCTAGCCCTCATTCAGCCCGCAACACCCTTCCCCTGCATGGCCTTCGACTACAATGTAGTTGGTGATCCCTTCTCTGAGTTGCCCTTTCCCCAGAATGTGAGGCCAGCCTCCAAACCATGGAGTCAACCTCTTGGTACTTATTTCTACAATTCTTGGGTGTTAGTCTCCCACTCTGTTATTCTATATACCACAGATGGGTGCAATCTTTCTATGTCTGTCTCTCTCTTTCTGACTCATTTCAAAAACTCAGCATGAAACTTTCCATGCCGATCCTCTTATATGCAAAATTCATGATTTCCTTTTTCCTAACATCTGCATAGTATTCCATTGTATAGATGTACCAAAGTTTCCTCAACCAGTCATCCGTTCTAAGGGCATTTGGGTTTTTTCCAGATTCTGGCTATTGTAAACAGTGCTGCGATGAACATACATGTGCAGATGTTGTTTCGACTATACTTTTTTGCCTCTCTGGGATATATTCCCGGCAGTGGTATTGCTGGGTCAAATGGGAGCTCAATATAAGTGAATAATTTTGACTTCAGGGTACTGTGTCCTAATTATATCCAATGGTTGATTAACAAAATATTGACACATCCATCGTGGGACTATTCATCATCCCTTGAGGTAAAAGAATCCAGTGATATCTCCTAGCAGGAGTTTCACTATTTAAAGAAGTCACAGTAAAAGCAAATTTTTCTCTATCCTCTTCTCTCAAAGGGATGGTATAGAAATAATCCTTTAGATCAATTATAGTAATATTCCATTGTTTTGGAATAATGGCTAAATTAGGTAGGCCCATTTGCAAAGGGCCCATTGGTTCCATGCGTCATTAACTTTTCTTAGATCACTTAACATTCGCCATTTATCAGTCTTTTTCTTGATAACAAATACTGGTGAATTCCAGGGACTGGAGCTAAAAACAATTTGTCCCAATTCAAACTGTTCTGTAACTAATTCAGTTAAAGTCTTAAGTTTTTCTTGTGTTAAGGGTCATTGCTCAACCCAAACAGGCTGAACCTTTTTCCAGACTATTGGGAGAGCAGTTCTTCGAGCAGCGGCCCAAATTAAAAAGGCGATTGCTGAGACACCTCTTTTTCTTTAATGTACTTCACACAAGTTTTTGCAACAAATCTCGTCCCCATAGGGTGATAGCTATTGGAGCAATATATGACTGGATGACTGCCGTGTATCCAGCAGGATCACCACAATGAAGAGGTTGCACACTCTGTTTAACATCAGTGACCACTCCCATACTAGAAAAAGTAACGTCCACACACTGCTTTTGCCAAACCATAGGCCAATGGAGAGAGGCGATAAAATTACATCAGCACCTGAATCTAACATACCCTCCAGTTTTGTCCCATCCTTAAAGGTCATAACTAGAATAGGCTTATCATCAGTAATCTTTCTGCCCCAAATATTTCTGCATTAGTGCTTCCAAAATCACCTTTTCTTTTCATGCCTGTATTTTTTCCTAGTATACACGGAAGCAAAAGCAGTTGAGCAATATGTTCCCCTTTAAATATTCTGATATCCGCTTGAACAGTGGCTATAATTGAGATTTCATTCACAAAATCACTGTCAATGAGTCCCACTTTTACGTTAACACCTCGCAAACTCATACTGCTTCTCCCTAGGATAAATTCTGCTATTCCTTTTGGAAGGGGGCCATAAACACCAGTTGGGATTTTATAAATTTTATTAGGAATCAGAAACAAATCCTGTAAAACTGAACTATCAGAGGCTACACTTCCTTCTGTTGCTCTCATAAGGTCAATATAAGACAGTTTTTTGCCAGTGTTCTTGGGTTTATTAATTATTATCATTGTAGGGGATGAAAAACTTTTGAATTTAATTTGAGGTTTTATTGACAATTTCCTGTATTGTTGAAGGGGCCCCGGGTCGAGCCCCGACTCCCGTTTCCCAATGACTCATTAGCTTTCTAAATTTTTCTCTTTTGTAATGACATTTATTAGCCCAATGCTTCCCCTTCACACATCGTTTACAGATGCCTGGTTCTTTCCTTACACTCTCAGACTTAACACGAGAACAATCTCGTCTGAGATGTCCAAAGTCTCCGAGCCTTAACATTTTACCTGGTTCATTGTTTTAAAAGCAGCAGCTATTATTTGCACCTGATAGGTTGGTGTTCCGACTTTCCTACATACTTTAATAAAATAATGTAGAGAGTTTTTTTCCCATTAGCTTAGCAGTTTGAATTGCCTTTTGGCAATCTGCTGTAGCATTTCCCACCACTAAAGTTAGCATAAGCATTTCACGAAGGCCTTTGCCAGGTACAGCCTTTTCAAGAGCGTCCTGGAGTCTGGCAATAAAATCTGTTCATTTACTTCCTGAAAGATTTTTGTGAATGACAGTACGTTTTGCAGAGGTTTCAAGATAACACCATGCCTTTAGACAGCTCTTATTAACAGCTTTTAAAATGTTTGCCTCCAAACGGCTTGTTCTTCCGCTAAAGCCCACTTGCCAGTGCCTAAAATCTGGTTCACAGTGATATCAACATGTTTTGGTGTTTGAATTCTAGCATATTTCCCAGCCTCTTCTTTCCACCAAGATTTAAATTGTACATATTGAGAATTTTCTAACACTGCCTTGCAAGAGTTTGCCAATCAAGCAGAATTATAGTATTAGCTTCTGCAAAATTTTCAAGAAGGGCTAGCACATAGTTAGAAGTAACGCCATACGTGGTCGCAGCTTGCTTGAGCGAGGAAAGAAACTGAAAAGGAACAGGCCCATATTCCCCTGCCTGTCTTTTTCTTTGCTCATCAGGATTACAACGACTGGAAAAGCCATAAACTGAGCAGGCTGTTGGCTCAATTTTGCCTTATAGAAAGGAGCTTCAGATTTTTGCATCAGAGAATGCAACTCAGGAGTAAGCTTAAAAGGGCAACACAGAGATTCCTCTTCCCTGTTCTTATATAAGCGAGGGGAAGGAGCTGCCAAAGGGTCAGGATCAGTGATACCCTGTACAGCAGGCATTATCCTTCTTTCAGAAGGGCGGTGCATCTCAAGGCACTTCATTTGACTAACTGATTTATCTAATTTTTTATTAACTTTTCTCAACTCTTGGGCGCTTACAATCTCTTTTGAAACTGAATTCTCTGTGTCTGACTCAGAAGCTGTCAGACTCAGAACAGGCAGGTGAATCATCAATTTGATATGAATCACCAGATAATATAGATGCTGTCGGCTTAGCACAAAATTTAGGGGTTTCTTAACCCCTCTGCCCTCCCCCCCAGGGCGAAAGTGGCCCTCCTGGGCCCATCAGCAAAGACAGGACCCATGGGCCACTGGGACCTGCTGGGCTTGCAATTGCAGCCGGTCCTTCTGGTGAGGAGGCAGACAAGGTGAGAGAAGGATGGGAGAGCCCCCAGGGTGGTGGGATGGGTCCTTCCTCGTGTCCATTCTTGTGCGGGGAGACATGGGCACACCTGGCCACAAGGGGAGCAGAGGCGACAAGGGCGATGCGGTGAGTGGGGCCCAAACGGAGCAGATGTGAGGATTGGGGGGAGGGCAGGCTGTCTCCGAGGTGGGGACGCTCATTTCTGTGGGGGCTCATCTGCACCCCCTGCCCGTCTCCAGGCACCCCAGGGCAAAGGGAGGAGTTGATCAGGTCAGCCTGGAGTAGTGGGCGAGAAGGTGAGATTGTGGGTGGGGCAGGGACAGGGACATTCCGGGTGGGCTGTGAGTGGGCATGGCTTGTATGGGTGGGCGGGGCTTCCGTTGGGCGGGGCTTTGCGAAGAAGGTTTCTGTGGAGTGGGCGGGGCGTGCTGGAAACCCACCCTCATTGGAGCTGCCTGTCCTGGGGAACCCCTCCGGGCCCTCCCTTTGCCTCCTGCAGGGTGAGTCTGGACGCACTGGAGACCCGGGCCCCCCAGGAACCCCTGGAAACCCTGTGCGTGAGAGTGCGGTCTGAAACCCACATTATGCTCAGGGAATCCCCCACCCCTGGGTGTCTCTGGACCGAATTTTGATCCATGGCACCACATGTGCCCCACTCACAAGTATGGCCCTGGTGGCCGTCAGCACCTCAAGGCCTGAGCAACCAACTCTCACCAGGAGGGGCCCCCAAACCTCTGAATACTGCTTACTAAGTTGACCCCTTCCCCCAAACAAACGACGCTGGTGGGGGACACCAGAACCTGGGTTCCCCTGAGCCCCTGTGTCCCCCAGGAGAAACTGGCCTCATGGTCCAGGGAGAAGCCAGGAAGCTGGTACAGCTCCTTCCTTCTGACGAGGGAAGAAGGTCAGTCGCGGTGCTGGGACGCAGGCGGGCTGGGAGAAGAGAGGTTGGCTCGTGGGAGACAGCGGGGGACCCACAGGTATAGAGGGAGTTTGGGGGACGTGCGTGCTGGAAGGACCCACAGGTCTCCCGGGGACAAGGTGCAGCCTGACTGAGACCTCAGCACTGACTGCGGTCAGTGACTGGGAGAACAGGGACGAGTGTGCCAGGGCAGGAACAGACTCTGCAGAAGGTCAGAATCGAGAGAGGCTCAACTGGATTTTTAAAAATTCGGGGCTGGAATGATTACACAGCGGGTGGGGCTTTTGCCTTGCACGCGGCCGACCCGGGATTGATTTCTCCCTCCACCTCAGAGAGCCCAGCAAGCTACCGAGAGTATCCCGCCCACACAGCAGAGCCTGGCTAGCTACCCATGGCGTAATCAATATGCCAAGAGCAGTAACAACAAATCTCACAATAGAGACGTTACTGGTGCCCGCTGGAACAAATTGATGAACAACAGGACAGCAGAGCTACAGTGCTACAGTGGTGTGTGTGTGTGTATGAAGGAAGATAGCTTTCTTTTTTCTTTTCCTTTTAGGATTACACCCAGCGATGTTCAGGACTGACTGCTGTCTCAACACCCTGGAATTACTCCTGGCTGTGCTCAGAGGAACGCTACGGGATACTGGGAGTCGAACCCGGGTTGGCTGTGTGCAAGGCCCACACCTTCCCCACTGTACCCGTGCTCAGTCAGAGGACCACTGGAAATGGCCCACAGCGCCATCAGGTGGCTACTCTGTGGAACTGCCACAGCCTGACTTTCCCATGATAAAGATTTCCAGCCCTTTTCTTTGCCTCAGTGTTAAGTTATGGGGTCATGAAGGGTCAAGCACGCAGCCTAGGGTCATGGATCAAATACTGAACCAGAAGGCCCTTGCCTTGAAAAGGGCCTGGGGAGGGACGGAAACGCCCCACAGTGCCATATCCTGGCGGTTAGGCAGAACTCACCTTGCCCGAGTTTCCCACCCTGAAGATTTCCAGCCCTTGGGTTTGCTTCAATGCTTCAAGGTCATGGAGCATCAGGCACACAGTCTGGGACGATAGTGGGATAACCGTGGGTAAGGCCCTTGCCTTGCATCGGTTTGGAATTCTTGCACCCCATAGGGTCCCCTGAGCACCCACAGGAATAGCTAACAATTGGTGGGAGGAACTCCTGAGCACTGCTCTGTGTGGCTCCCCCAAGCAGATGATTGCCACCCTACAGAGCCCCCCACACTGGCCGGCCCCACAAGAGTCTCTGGGGTTTTATGTGGGTGTTCAGGATTTGCTGTTCCTAGTGGGGTTTGGGGGAATATAAAGAAAAGAGATGCTCGTCCCCTCCCCACCCATCATACTGACATGCTGGGCAAGTGAAACTGGGTTCTTTATTGGGGAGGGGTGTCGTTGGCCAGAGCAGAACTTCTGCAGGCGCTCAGGGTCCCTACATAGTACCGGGAATTGACTGTGTCGAGCACAAAGCATCGCCTCCCCAGTATGCTGTCTCGAAGAACCCCATCTGAAAGGTTTCCTGTCTTGGTCACCCCCATACCTCATCTCCTCACAGTTCAATAAATGCCCTTTCCTGTTCTAGGTGTAGGTGGCAAAGGTCGAAACAAGATTCAGCTCTGTACCCTGGGCCTGAGGTGAAGGAACCAGCTGACGATGAAACTGAGGTCATGGGTTTTTGTTTGCTAGTTTCTGTTTGGGGGCCACACCTGGGAATGTTCCGGGATGACTCTTGCCTATTCCTTCATGAATTACTCCTGTAGGTGCTCAGGGAACGCTGTGGGGGTGCCTAGGTGGGCACCCGGGTTAACTGCTGCGAGGGGAGCACTTTTCTACCCACCTTTCTCCCGCTCTCTTGCCTGAGTCTTGATCCTTAATCATTGAAGCCAAACCCGGCCTTGGAAATCTTCCCTGTAACACAAGACGGCGCTGTGGGGCGTTTCCGTCCCTGTCCCAGAACATTTCTCCCAGGATTGTCCACCCCTGCTCCTGACCTTCCTCCAGAACCTGCTGAAGCTCCCCGGATCCTAGAGCTCTTCGTTGAGGGACCCCCGATCCTCGCGACCTCTGCAGCCCCCCAACTGTCACACCAGTGCTCTGGCTTTATTTGGGGGTGGCCACAGCAGAGCTAAAGGTGTGGGGGGTTCAAGGCTTCCTATGGTGCGGGGGATCGAACCCAGGTGGGCCGAGGCAAGGCAAGAGCCTGCCCACATTCCTGTCCCCTTTTCTTGGCCCTTTTGAAGGTTTCCCATCACGGTCATCCTCACACCTCTTCCCCCTCCATACATTTCCTTTTTTGCTTTTTGGGGTCACACCCAGCCTTGCTCAGGGGGTTCTCCTGGCTCTGCACTCACGAATTACTCCTGGCAGTGCTCAGGGGACCCTATGGGATTCTGGGGATGGAACCCGGGTGGGCCGCGTGCACGGCAAACACCCTCCCTGCTGTACTCTAGCTCCAGCACCCCACTCCGTACATTTTGAAGGACCCCCAAACACTCTCACACTCCCTGCCAGAGTTTTGGGGATTCCCATAGATTTCAGATGTTCTAAACATCGTGCTTGCCCTGTTCGCCGCGGTGGAGGGGTGTGTGGGGAAATTTCAGTCTGGTAACCCCCGGGTTTTGGGGTGAAGCCGGGGGGATTGTTTAAGAATGAATGTCCAGCATCAGCACATGGAGATAGAGAACAGATATATCCAAAGTCCTCGAAGGATTTTTCCAAAAGTTTGTTCAGGGGTTCAGTGGTTCCTCCAATGGGGGGGGGGTGGGAGAACGACTTGGAGCTCCCCCTGAATCTTCCACCCCAGAGTTCGTTCGTTCGTTCGTTCCTTCCTTCCTTCCTTCCTTCCTTCCTTCCTTCCTTCCTTCCTTTTTCTGCCTACTCTTTCTTTCTTTCTTTCTTTCTTTCTTTCTTTCTTTCTTTCCTTTACTTTCCTTCTTCCTTCCTTCCTTCCTTCTTGCTCTCTTGCTTTTCTTTTCTTTCTTTCTTTTTTGCTTTTTTCTTTCCTTCCTTTCTTCCTTTCTTCCTTCGCTCTCTTTTCTGTCTCTTTTTTGAGTCCCGTTCTTTCTTGCTTACTTGCTTGCTCACTTTATTTCTTCCTTTCTTCTCTCTTTCTCTCTCTTTCTTCTTTTCTCCCTTCCTTTCTCTCTTCATTCTTTCTCTCTGTCTATCTTACTTTTGAATCTTTCTCTTTTTCTTTCTTTCCTTCTTTCTTCCTTCCTTCCTTCCTTCCTTCCTTTCTTTCTTTCTTTCTTTCTTTCTTTCTTTCTTTCTTTCTTTCTTTCTTTCTTTCTTTCTTTCTTTTCTTATGTCTTTCTTTCTTGGCTTTTGGGGTTACACTCTGTGATGCTCAGGGGTTACTCCCAGTTTTGCACTCAGGAATCATTTCTGGTGGTGCTCAGGAGACCATATGGAATGCTAAGCATCAAACCCAGGTCACCTGCGTACAAGGCAACTGCCCTCCCTGCTGTCTATCACTCAGAGCTGACCTGCTCCCTTTCATTGCAGATCCTTGCACCCCAAGCTTTCAGAGTACTTGATCTTAATCTCCCCTTTATCCTTCATCAGTAGAGAACAGAGAGAAATAACTGGACTGGGGCTTTTTGTTCTCCAGAGAGAGGGGAAGGGGCACCCTCAGACATGCAGGGAGATGGGGTGCGGGTAAGTCCATCACAGCAAACCTTAAATAACAGGGTTCAGGACAGGGAGATTGGAGAGCCTGGCAGGTGTTTTGATGTTTGTGACTGACCTGGGCTCTCACACCCTTTCTAGTTCCTTGAGACCCCTGGAGCGGGGAAAGTTTATTTCGAGACCCCCGAATCACTGTATCACTGTATCGCTGTTATCCCGTTGATCATGGATTTTCTCGAGCTGGCACCGGTAACGTCTCCATTCATCCTAACCCTGAGATTTTAGCATCCTCTCTTTTCTTATTCTTGCCAGCAGTGCCGCATTGGAGGCTCTTTCAGGGAAAGGGGAATGAGACCCATCATTGCTACTGTATTTGGCATATTGAATACACCACAGTGAGCTTGCCAGGCTTTGCCATTCGGGCAGGATGCTCTTGGTACCCTGACAGGTTCTCTGAGAGGGAGAACTAGGGTATAAGAGGTTACTTCTGGGAGCTTTCTTTTGTAGTCTCTGGATTTTGGCCGCTGATGGAATGACATGGTGCCGGGGGCAGTTCGTGGTTTTGGCTGCCAAGCTACTGGAAAATGGGGGATCTGGGTGGAGGATGTCCAGTCCCGATCTGAGCAGGCTTGGAGATCTCAGTCGTGAGTCACGCACACCTGAGTTCTTCGGCCGATTCGTTCATGCGTAAGGCTCACCTGAATGTGTCGAGAGGGGCCTTGACCATGGCTGTGACTGGGTTCCATAGGTCTTTGGCTGTCGGGGCTCTGCTCAGGGTGGGGAGGGAAAGTCCTCCCCTCCAAGGGACCCCGGTGAAGATAGCCAGACATGGAGGCAAGAGACTCTGTCAAGACCCCCAAATGCCTAAATAAAATAAGGAAGCCAAAGCCACTTTGGCAAGTTCCTGGTGTAGTCCGGGGAGATGGTGCAGTTCAGACTCTTGATCTCTAATTCCCAGCACCGTTTGCTGTGGCCAAAGGCAAACAACCTTAATTTAAAAAATAATGAAGGGCTGGAGCGATATCACAGTGAGGTATAGTGACTTGCACGCTGCAGACGTGTCATCCCATAAGGTCCTCCTGACACCACACATGGTCCCCCCTGGACTGCCAGGAATAATTTCTGAGGAAGAGCCAGGATTAAGCCCTGAGCACTACTGGGTGTGGCCTAGAAATAAAAAATAAAATTAAAAATATTTTAGAAAGCATGCACATACACACACGCAACACGCACACACACAGATGCAGGGTTAAATGCACACGGCCAAGGGTGGGCAGAATAGTAGAGTAAGTAGAGCGCTGACCTTGCTTGCTGCTGACCAGAGTTTGATCCCCAACATCCCAGAGGGTCCCCTGAACACTGCCAGGATTGATTCTTGAGCGCAGAGCCAGGGGTGACCTTTGAGCAATGCCAAGTGTGCCACCCTCAACCACAACAAAAGCCTATTAATTTCATGACCTAAGTTTTTAGCTGTTCGGGCCAGAGCCATAGTTCAGCGTGGGACGCATTTGCCTTGCATGTGGTCCACCTGGGTTTGATCCTCTGCACCCCACATGGTCTCCCAGTCTGCCAGAAGCGATCTGTGCCCAGAACCAAGAGTAAGCCCTGAGCATGGCCAGGTGAGGCCCCCAAACAGTACTGAGCCCCAAGGTTCCAAGCTGCCAAACAGTCCTGCAAGGACCTTACACTCCCAGCACCTCCAAGCCAGTGGGGTTACCTAGGGAGCGGCCGGATACTCAGGGGTCCTGGAACTGTGCCAGAGCATACAGCGAAGTCCACAGTTTCCAGTAACCCACTGCCTGGGCCTGTCCACACTCAGAGACACCCCTACTTAGCCCCTCCAGAAGGAGGACCACACTGTGGCTGGGTACAGGCAAGGCTGCCTGAACCCCTCATATATATTTTTAAATCAAATGATATTGGAGCTGGAGCTGGAGCTGTGGATGAGAGCCTGCTTCACATGTGCAAAGTCCTGAGTTTACACAGAGAGAGTTTGATAAAACAATGCGTGTCTAAGGGCTGGGGAATTAGTCTTGTACACTAGCGACCAGGACTCGATCCCAGGCATCCGTAAGGTCCCAGAGCCTGCCAGGAATGGTTCCTGAGTGCAGAGCCAGGAATTATCCCAGAGCACTGCTGCCTGTGATCTTCAAACCAAAAACAACTTCTGTATCAGATGGAGCTGAAGAGACGGGAG
The DNA here is from genome assembly GCF_027595985.1 of Sorex araneus. Classification (NCBI taxonomy): domain Eukaryota; kingdom Metazoa; phylum Chordata; class Mammalia; order Eulipotyphla; family Soricidae; genus Sorex; species Sorex araneus. Next base: position 114,257,331 of record NC_073306.1, read on the forward strand.
CCTAGAGAGCAGGAAACTGTTTTGAAGGAAGAGGAAGTCCTGAAATTTAGTGGTGATTCTGGCAGCGAGAGAGTGAGTCTGAGCCTGCTCAGGGCACAGCAAAAGTCCAAGCACACTCATTGGACGACAGAGCACTGCGATCTCCGAATCACCCCTGGTCTTGCTGCACAGTAGGAAAGGAATCCCTCAGCGTTCTCCAGGGAAGCCCAGAGTTCATGAGTCCTTCCCCCTTCCCGTGTAGGTTGCCTAGGAGAAGGGCAGCATCCCTGAGAGTGGCAGCTGCGCCGTGGCCCCGCCCCCTCCCTACTTGAGGCGGGCTGCTAGTTCTCCAGCTTGGAAAGTGCCTCACCTGGGCTTGCCTAGTCGCTGCCAAGCTGCTTGAGTTCCATGCCCAGGTCGCTGCCATGTCCCTTTCTGCCCCTGCAACTCTGTCTCTCCTGCTCCCGCCAGACTCCAGGCTGAGGCCAGCCTCCCATAAGCTTGCCCTGGACCACTCGGAACTGCTGCCATGGAGCCAGTGTGAGTGTGAGGCAGTCGTGCGGGTGCGGGGTGTGGGGTAGGGGTGCGCTGTGCGCAGTGCAGGGAGCTGCGTGGGCATGGCTGGGTGGGGATGTGCGGTGCGGGATGGGGGTGCACGATGCGGGCTGTGAGGTGCACGGTGCAGAATGGGGGATGCGGGATGCGTCTTACGAGGTGGGGGTGCTGGGAGGAGGTGTGTGGTGCGCATTGCAGGGTTTGGGTGCGCAGTGCGTGATACGCAGTGCAGGGTGAGGGATGCACATGACTGGATGTGGATGTGAGTGGGGGATTCAAGTGCGGAGACGGGGTGGGGTATGGGGTGTAGGCTGGGGGTGTGCGGTACATGGTGCTCAGTGCGGGGATCTTGGTGCCAGAGTGTGAGGTGAGGGCTGCGCAGGGCTGGGGTGGGTGTGGTGCGGAATGGGGATGCAGTGTGCGAGTGGAGGATGTGCAGTGCAGTGCGGGGTGCAGGCTGCCGGGTGGTGGTGCACGGTGCAGGGTGGGGTGGGGATGCACCGTGCACCCTGGGGCCAGGGTCCCTTTAGACTTGCCCCGCACCCCATCCTGGAGGGTCCCTCCATTGCACCTTCCAGGCTATGGCAGTGCAGGGCTTGCAAGGGGACTGAGTCCCAAGTTCCCAGCCTGGGTCAGGGCGGTGGAAGTCCCCAGTTCTTGGTGCGAGACTCTTCCCTGAGGAGAGCCCCACTCCGGGTTGGGGGGTGGCAGTTACTTTTGCTCTAATTTTGGCTGGGGCTCTCAAATTAAGGGTGGAGCCGCTTTTTAACTGGGTGGCAGCTTTGGGGTGTAGATGTGACTGCCAAGGCTTCTGGAAGTACAGGGAGGTGGGGGGCGGTAGCCCATACTGACCCCCAAGAAAACCTGGAGATTTCAGTCACAAAACCCACATATCAGAATTTTCAGCAAATTATATCTTGGTGAGGTCCGTCCTGAGACCATGGAGTCAGGCCGTGGGTATGGCAGTGATTTTGGATTGTGGAGGCAAGTGGCTGTTGGGGGCTCTGCTTGGGTGGTCACCAAGCCAATATCCTCCCCTCTGATTTACCCTTGTATGTTCAGCCATGTGCAGGTATGAGATTAACTGTGTTTTTTGATCTCTTTCGAGATTTATTTATGGGTCTCTGAAATAAGGCTGATAATTGAGCTTGTATAGCTGAGCCAGAGGTGGTCTGTGGGTGTGGCTCCCCCACACAGAGCTTTTGGCCTTTTAATTTCTTGGGAAACTTGATCCCAAGTTGTTGGGGTCCGGCCAAAGGTATGGTGACAATTTCGGGGTATCAGGAAGCCTGAAGGCACCATCAGGCTGCTGATGCACTCACCCTGCAGGTATAGGTTGACCTGCTGGCGGCACCATACCCCCATTATTTTCTTCCTTGACTAATCTAAATACTTGTCAATTTTGTTGATCTTTTTAAAGAACCAACTTTTGACTTTATTGATTTTTTCTCCCATTGTCGACTTTATCTCATTTGTTTCTTTTTAATGTTTATGTTTTGGTTCTGCTTGATTTGGGTTGCACTTTCACTTCCTTTTTTCTAGTTTCTTAAAATGGAAATGTAGATATTGACTGGAGATGCTTCTTCTTCACTAGCATAAGCATTTGCAGATGTGAATTTCTTTCCAAACACCGATTTAGCAGCATCCTACAAACCCTGTACATTGTGGTTTTCTTGCATCCATCTTAACTTGTTCTCTAATTCCCATATGATTTCTTATATGCATTTGTCAATACTCCAACATTTTTAATTTTCTATGTATGCGTGAATATCTAATTTTAATTATTGTTATTTTTTAATCCTAGAGTGCATGCATTGAATAATTTCAGCATTTTTACTCTTATTACGACTTGTTTTATGGCCTTTACCATGTGTGCTTGAATGGATCTATTCTGCTGTTGTGTGGGACAGTATTTTGTGTTTGTTAGATCTAGTTTGTGGTGTTGTCATATCTTCTATTTCATTGTACATATTATGTTATTTGTCCTATCCACAATTGAAAGTAGACTTTGGAGTATTTCTTCACTTCTTTCTGTCATCTTTTCCTTTAGTGGAATTCTGTTGTAAATATTTTAATATTAAAATTTATTTTACCAGCATTGATATGCCCATAGAAACTCTATTATTGTTAGTTTTACATTGTATAGCTTTTCCTATCATATATTGTATGAATTTATTCTTTTGCATATGTTCAATTATTTCTTTCTTTGACTCTAAAATCTACAACTTGTAGAAAGTTATAGAGCTGGTTTTTCTTTCATTTCTTCAAATATCTTCTTTTTGATTAAATTGTTTACTCCATAAACATTTAATATAATTGCTAACCAATATTTTTGTATTTTATTTTATAATTACTTTTCTACTCATCCACTTTCTCGCTCCTTTATTCCTCTGGGATTTTCATTTTGTATTAAATACTTAATCTTAATGAATTTGCTATTTTTTCCACCATAAATGTTTTTTATTTTCTGGGATTTTATCTCAAGTGTTAAGAAATTGTGTGGGGCTGAAGAGATAGCACTGAGGGAAGGGCATTTACCTTGCACGTGGCTGACCCGATTCAATTCTCAGCATCCCATATGGTCCCCTGAGCAGCACCAAGAGTAATTCTTGAGTGCAGGAGCCAGTAATAATCCCTGTGCATCACCGGGTGTGACCCCCCCAAAAAAAATGTGTTCTGAGTATACTGGTCGAGGGATGGATGTCAGAATACTGTATGACTGAAATCCAATCATGAACAGCTTTGTAAAGGTCTGTCTCACATTCAATAAAAAAAGACTTTTTTTATTCAATAAAAAAGGTTTTAAAAAAGTTTTAAAAAGTTTAAAAAATACTATTGTTTAATTTTCTCATTTTACTTTTTACCTTACACATTTCATCTTTAAACAGTATAACCCATCAACATGGTTTTATAGTTAGCGAGCATGTAATTATTTTATAATGGGATTAGAGAAAAGTTATAAAAAACACATTGATAGAATTTTTATATACGCCCATGTATATAGTAATTGTCTACTCATCTATGTTTCTTCATGAAAATGTGAGTTAGTGTCCAGCCAGTGCACTGTGTCTTGACCTTTTTCTGATCATGACGGCTTTTGACCTTGTTCCTTCCTGTGTCTCCCTCCCACCCCATTCTACCAATTAGCTTCCTGGTCTCATGCTCTGGCTCCCCACTTATGTGACTTTTTACCTGTGACCCCCTAAAATATCTTATGGTCCCTGATTGAGAAATACTTGTTTAATACCTAGCACAGCGGTAGGGCATTTGCCTTGCATGTGGCTGACCCGGGTTCGATTCCTCCGCCCCTATGTAGAGCCCGGCAAGATACCGAGAGTATCTCGCCCGCATGGCAGAGCCTGGCCAGCTACTCGTGGCATATTCGATATGCCAAAACCAGTAACAACAAGTCTCAAAATGGAGACGTTACTGGTGCCTGCTTGAGCAAATTGATGAGCAATGGGATGACAGTGACAGTGACAGTGAATTTGGTTTTAGTTGTAGGGCAGACCTGCTAGATAAAATTTTTTTCAGTGCTCTTTGAATTTCTCTTTCGTTTTTGAAGGATGCTTTTGTTATACAAAGAACTCTCTATGGTCTTTTCCTCCTAGAAATTCAAATCTGTAAGCATATTTGAGAGAATTTATAAATAAATTCCTCTATAGGTAGTGAAAATAATATGTAGGTCTAAAGATCTGTGGAGGAGTATGGTGAGGCACTACTGCCTACCCACCCCGTCTCCCTTCAGCCTGCATTGAGACAGCCCTTCCTCCCACACCTGGACTGTGGGACCGACTACCACTACCCTGTGCCTCGATACCATCCCTTTGGACTTGCCTAAGCTGACCCTGTCTCTAAACCCAAGCAGTCCCAAGTGGACCCAGTGGCTGCACTAATACCCCCCAATACGTGGGCATATCAGCATCCTTGCAACAACTCTATTCCTTCAACACCACTTACAGCATTTTCATAATTCTCTCCCACAATCCTTCCACAATAACCCTGGTATCTAAATGGGAGTAACTAGACCTACACTTGCCTGTCAACTGAAATGTCATCTCAAGATCATGGAACTAGTTAGAAAACAACAGATCACAAGTGGTAGCCCTGGAAATAATGAATTAGATCAGTTTAATGACAAATAAGGTCAATATTCAGATAAACAGAATTCTAAAGCTCACCTGCAGCATCCACAAAGCTCTAAGGAGGTGGGGATACAAAAAAATCATCTGCAATGGCAGAAAGAGAGAGAAGTCCAGGCAAATTCTCATGCTCAATTCAAATTTTGAGCCTCATCAAAAAGGCCCTCAAATCAACACTTTATGAAATGGCAATAGAAATAAAGCAAGGGGAAGAGAAACTCAATAAGATCAAGGAAGAATTGATACGTGTTATTAAAGAATGCATACAAATGGAATTAAAGGAGGTAAAGAATGCAAGGATAGCACACCACAAAAACAGAATTCTGCATGCAGAGAACCATATCAGTGACAGTGAAGACAAAATGCTAGCCAACAGTGATAATGATGTTGCAAAAGAAAAGAGGTAAGCAAATAGAAGATAAAATAAGATTATTGATGAACAACAGCAAATGGATTATTATAGGAGTAGCAAATGGAGAGGAAAGAGAGAAAGGGGGATAATGACTAGAGGAAGAAAAAATAACTGAGAACTTCTCCAGTTTCTGGAGGGAGACTTTTGCACAGATTCAAGAGGCTCAGAGACTAAACAAAATAGAATCAAGCAAACTAACACCAAGGCACATAGTAATAGAAATGAAAAAAGCAAAAGACAAACAACTTAAAGCATCAAGAAAGAATAAAATTCTCTGGTACAAGGGAAAAAACTAAAAGATCTCCCATATGACACATTTCAGGCAAAAAAAAGAATGGAATAACATATTCAATGTATCACTTGTACCACTTGTCATCCCATTGTTCATTAATTTTCTCGAGTGGGTGCCAGTAATGTCTCCATTCATCCGTCACATGCTAGTGTAGTCCAATGGCATCTGCTCACTCCAGGAACATGAGGAGCCTCAAACCATTCATTCAAGGTACTGACGAAGAAGTGTGACCATCTCGTAGGTGGGTGGCTACACGTTCTTTTGACATCCCGTGGAATCCAGTCAGTAATAGCTCTAGTCCAGTGGTCATCTCTAAATTGCATTACGTGTCTGGCCCATCTGATTTTTGATGCTTTGGCAAATGAGACAGCAACCCTGATTCTTGATTGTTGATGGAGGTATTCAACGTACCAAATGAAAAAAAAATTTTTTTCATCTTGGACTACAGCAGCTGCCTCATCCAGCTGTCATTTACATTGTAGGATGGATAATAATCTTTTCAGACAAACAAGACAAAGTAAACAAATCCTGCAAGAATTACTGAAAGGTTTCCGATAAAAAGCCTTTGAAAAATTAATCCCCCACACATATATAAAATAGCAACCTAACCCTAACCCTACCCCTACCCCTACCCCTACCCCTACCCCTACCCCTACCCCTACCCCTAACCCTAACCCGTTAGGAAGGCCGGGCCTGGCCTTCCTGCCCTGACTGCCCGAACCGCCGCTCTGGCCTTGCCGGACCTGTACGTCCTGCCCTGCCTGCCTGAACCGCCGACCCATCTCTGCCAGGCCTGGCCTGCCTGCCCAAACCGCTGGCTCGGCCGTGCCAGGCCTGGCCTGCCTGCCTGAACCGCCGGCCCGGCCCTGCCGGGCTTGGCCTGCCTGCCCGAACCGCCAGCCCTGAACTGCCGGACCTGGCCTTCCTGCCCAAACGCCAGCCTGGCCCTGCCAGGCCTGGCATACCTGCCCAAACTGCCGGCCCCGCCCTGCCGTCCTGGCGTGCCTGCCCGAACCGCCGGCCCGGCCGTGCGGGGCCTGGCCTGCCGGCCCAACCTGCCCGAACCAACGGCCCGGCCCTGCCAGGACTGGCCTGCCTGCCCGAACAGCCAGCCCGGCCCTGCTGGGCCTGTCCAGCCTCCCCTGCCTGCCTGAACCTCCAGCCTGGTTCTGCCCGTCCTGGCCTGCCTGAAATACCTTCCCGAACCGCTGCCCTGGCCTTGCTGAACCTGGACTGCCTGCCCTGCCTGCCCGAACCCCCAAACAGGCTCTGTCGGGCCTGGCATGCCTGCCCGAACCGCTGGCCCGGCCCTGCCCTGCCGGGCCAGGCTGCCAGCCCGAACAGCCGGCCTGGCCCTGACGGCCCTGCCTATCTGCCCTGCTTGCCCGAACAGCCAGCCCGGCCCTGCGGGGCCTGGCCTGCCTCCCCAGCCTGCCCGAACCACCAGCCTGGCATTGCCAGGCCAGGCCTGCCTGCCCTGCCTGCCCGAACCGCCTCCCTGGCCTTGCCGAGCCTGGAAAGCCTGCCCTGCCTGCCCGAACCGCCGACCCATCCCTGCCGGGCTTGGCCTGCCTGCCCGAACCGCCAGGCCTGCCCTGCCCGGCTGTCCTGCCTGCCCAAACCGCCGGCCTGGCCCTGCCGGGCTTGTCCTGCCTGCCTGAACCGCCGGCCTGGCCCTGCTGGGCCTGGCCTGCCTGCCCTGCCTGCCTGATCAGCCAGCACGGCCCTATGGGGCCTGGCCTGCCTGCTCTGCCTGCCTGAACTGCCAGCCCCGCCCTGCCAGACTGGCCTGCCGGCCCGAAACACCGGCCCGGCCCTGCCGGGCCTGGCCTACCTGCCCAAACTACCGGCCCCGCCCTGCTGGCCTGGCCTGCCTGCCCGAACCACAGCCTGGCCCTGCGAGGCCAGGCCTGCCTGCCCTGCCTGCCCAAACCGCCAGCCTTGCCCTGCCGGGCTTGGCCTGCCTGCCCGAACCGCCGGCCCGGCCCAGCGGATCCTGGCCTGCCTGCCCTGCCTGCCCCAACCGCCAGCCTGGCTCTGCCGGGCATGGCCTGCCTGCCCTGCCTTCCCGAACCCCCAACTTGGCTCTGCCGGGCCTGGCCTACCTGCCGGAACTGCCGGCCCGGCCCTGTCGGGACTGGCCTGCCTGCCTGAACTGCCGGCCCCGCACTGCCTGGCCTGGCCTGCCTGCCCGAACCACCGGCCCCGCACTGCGGGGCCTGGCCTGCTTGCCAGAACAGCCGGCCCCACCCTGCCGGGCTTGACCTGCCATTCTACACCACCGGCCCGGCCCTACGGAGCCTGGATTTCCTGCCCTGCCTGCCCGAACCGTCAACCCGGCCCTGCCGGGACTGGCCTCCTGCCCGAAACGCCGTCCCGGCCCTGCGGGGCCTGGCCTGTATGCCCTGCCTGCCTGAACCGCCAGCCTGGCCCTGTCGGGCCTGGCCTGCCAGCCCAAACCGCTGGCCCGGCCCTGCGGGGCCAGGTCTGCATGCCCTGCCTGCCCGAACAGCCATCCTGGCCCTGCCGGTCCTTGCCTGCCTGCCCTGCCTGCCCGAACCGCCGGCCCTGCCCGGCCAGGCCTGGCCTGCCTGCCTCGAGCGCTGGCCCGGCCCTGCCCGGCCGGTCCTGCCAGCCAGAACCGCCAGCCCTGCCCTACCGGGCCTGGCCCGCCTGGCAGAACTGCCCGCCCAGCCCTGCATGGCCTGGCCTGCCTGCCAGAACCGCCGGCCCCGCCCAGCCGGACCTGGCCTGCCTGCCCTGCCTGCCCGAACCACCAGCCTGGCCCTGCCGGGCCTGGCCTTCCTGCCAGAATCGCTGTCCTGGTCCTGCCGGACCTGGCCAGCCTGGCAGAACCGCCGGCCCGGCCCTGTTGGGCTTGGCCTGCCTGCTCGAACCGCCAGCCCGGCCCTGCAGGGTGTGGCCTGCCTGCCTGGCCTGCCCGAACCGCCGGCTTGGCCCTGCCAGGCCTGGCATGCCTGCCCAAATCGCCAGCCTGGTCATGCCGGCACTGGCCTGCCTGTTCGAACACCGGGCTGGCCCTGCCGGGCCTGCCGTGCCTGCCCAAAACATCGGCCTGACCCTGCCAGGCCTGGCCTGCCTGGCCGAACATCCGGACCGGCCCTGCCGGGCCTGGCCTACCTGCCCGAAATGCCGGCCCGGCACTGCCTGGCCTGGCCTGCCTAACGAACTGTCGACCTGGCCCTGCCGGGCCTGGCCTGCCTGCCCAAACAGCCGGCCCGGACCTGCGGGGCCTGGCCTGCCTGCGCTGCCTGCCTGAACCGCCAGCCTGTCCCTGCTAGGCCTGGCCTGCCTGCCTGAATCGCCAGCCCAGCCCTGCGGGGCCTGTCCGGCCTGCCCTGCCTCCCCGAACAACCTGCCAGGCCCTGCCAGACCTGGCCTGCCATCCCGAACCGCCGGCCCGACCCTGCGGGGCCTGGCTTGCCTGCCCTACCTGCCGAACAGCCAGCACGACCCTGCTGGGCCTGGCCTGCCTGCACTGCATGCCCGAACCGCCAGCCTGGCTCTGCCGGGCCTGGCCTGCCTGCCGTGACAGCCTGAACCACCACCCTTGCCTTGCCGGGCCTGGACGTCCTGGCCTGCCTGCCTGAACCGCCGGCCCGGCCCTACCGGGCCTGGCCTGCCTGCCCGAACAGCCGGTCAGGCCCTGCCGGGCTTGGACTGCCTGCCCAAAACGCCGGCCCTGCCCTGCCCACCTGGCCTGCCTGCCCGAACCACCGTTCCGGGCCTGCCGGGCCCTGCCTGCCCGAACAGCCAGCACAGCCCTGCTGGGCCTGGCCTGCCTGCACTGAATGCCCGAACCGCCAGTCTGGCCCTGCCGGGTTTGGCCTGCCTTCCTTGCCTGCCCGAACCGCCAGCCTGGCCCTGCCAGGTTTGGCCTGCCTGCCTGAACCGCCATCCCTGCACTGCGGGGCCTGGCCTGCCTGCCCGTACCGCCGGCCTGTCCCGCCGGGCCTGGCCTGCCTGCCCTCCTGCCGTACTGCCGGCCTGTCCCTGCCAGGCCTCGCCTGCCTTCCCGAACTGCTGGCCCGGCCCTACGGGCTTGGCCTGCCTGCCCAGCCTTCCCGAACCGCAGGCCCGGCCATTCCAGACCTGGCAGCCTGGGCGAACCGTCAGCCCGGCACTGCCAGGCCTGGCCTGAATGCCCGAAACGCTGACCCGGCCCTGCCTGGCCTGGCCTGCCTGACGAACCGTCGGCCCTGCCCTGCCGGGCCTGGCCAGCCTGCCCAAACCGCCAGCCTGGTCCTGCCAGGCCTGTCCTGCCTGGCCGAACCGCCAGCCTGGCCTTGCCAGGCCTGGCATCCCTGCCCGAAGCGCCGGCCGGCCCTGCGGGGCCTGGCCTGCCTGCCCTGCCTGCCCGCACCGCCCAACTGGTTCTGCCGGGCCTGGCCTGCCTGCCCGATCCGCCGGCCCGGCCCTGCTGGGACTGGCCTACCTGACCAAACCACTGGCTCTGCCCTGCGGGCCTGGCATACCTACTCGAACCACCGGCCGCTGCATGGCCAGGCCTGCCTGCCCGAACCGCGGGTCCTGCCTTGCTGGGCCTGGCCTGCCTGCCCGAACCGCCGGCCCTGCCCTGCCTGCTGGTCTTGCCTGCCCTAACCGCCGGCCCTGCCCTGCCGGGCCTGGCATGCCTGCCCGAATAGCTAGCCCGGTCCTGCTGGGCCTGGCCTGCTTGCCCGAACTGCCGGCCTGGCGTTGCCGGGCCTGGCCAGCCTTCCCGAACCGCTGGCCCGGCCCTGCCCGCCTGGCCTGCCTGCCCGAACCGCCGTTCAGGCCCTGCCGGGCCTGGACTGACTGCCCTGCCTGCCCGAAGAGCCAGCATGGCCCTGCCGGGCCGGGCCTGCCTGCACTGAATGCCTGAACCACCAGCCTGGCCCTGCGGGGCCTGGCCTGCCTTCCCTGCCTGTGCGAACCGCCAGCACGGCCCTTCCGGGTTTGGTCTGCCTGCCTGAACCACCGTCCCTGCCCTGCGGGGCCCGGCCTGCCTGCCCGAACCGCCGGCCAGGCCCTGCTTGCCCGAACCGCCAGTCTGGCCCTGCCGGGCATGGCCTGCCTGCCCTGCCTGCCCGAACCGCCAACTCGGCTCTGCCGGGCCTGGCCTGCCTGCTCTATCCACTGGCCCGTGCCCTTCCGGGCTTGGCCTTCCTGCCGCACTGCAAGGCCTGGCCTGCCGGGCTTGGCCTGCCATTCTGCACCGCCGGCCGGCCCTACGGGGCCTGGACTGCCTGCCCTGCCTGCAAGAACCGCCGACCCGGCTCTGCTGGGTCTGGCCAGACAGCCCGAACGCCAGCCCGGCCCTGCCGGGATTGGCCTACCTGCCCGAACCGCTGGCCCGTCCCTGCTGGGCCTGGCCTGCCAGCCTGAACGCCGGCCTGGCCCTACCGGGATTGGTCTGCCTGCCCGAATCGCCGGCCCGTCCCTGCTGGGCCTGTCCTGCCAGCCCGAACGCCGGCCCGGCCCTGCCGGGCCTGGCCTGCCTGCCCGAACCGCCGGCCCGGGCCTGCTGGGCCTGGCCAGTCTGGCAGAACCATCGGCCCAGCCCTGCCGGGCCTGGCATGCCTCCCCAAAACGCCGGCCCAGCTCTGCGGGGCCTGGCCTGCCTGCCCTGCCTGCCCGTACCGCCAGCCTGGCCCTGCCGTGCCTGGCCTGCCTGCAATGCCTGTCCGAACCGCCGACCCAAATCTGCCGGTCCTTGCCTGCCTGCGTGAACCGTAGGCTCCGCCCTACCGGGCCTGGCCTGCCTGGCTGAACCGCTGGCCCCACACTGCCGGTCCTGGCCTGCCTGCACGATCCGCCGGCCCTGCCCTGCCGGGCCTGCGTTGCCCACCCCAACCGCCGGCCTGGACCTGCCGGGCCTGGCCTGCCTGCCCGAACAGCCGGCCCCGCCCTGCCGGGCCTGGCCAGCCTGGCAGAACCGCTGGCCCAGCCCTGCCGACCCTGGCCTGTATGCCCTGCCTGCCCAAACAGCCGGCCTGTCCCTGCCGGACCTGGCCTGCCTACCCGAACCACCGGCCCTGTCCTGCCTGGCCTGGCCTGCCTACCCGAACCGCCGGCACTTGCCTGTCCTGGCCTGCCTGCCTGAACTGCCGGCCCCGCCTGCTGGGCCTGGCCAGCCTGGCAGAACTGCCGGCCCGGCTTACCGGGCCAGGCCTGCCTGCCCGAACCGCCGGCCCCGCCCTCCCGGGCATGCCCTGCCTGCCCGAACCGCCTGACTGGCCCTGCTGGGCCTGGCCTGCCTGCCCTGCCTGCCCGAACAGCCAGAACGGCCCTGCCAGGCCTGGCCTGCCTGCCCTGCATGCCAGAACCGCTGGCCGGGCCCTGCCGGGCCCAGCATGCCTGCCCGAACCGCCAGCCCTTGCCCTACGGGCCTGGCCTGCCTGGAATGCCTGCCTGAACCGCCAGCCTGGCCCTGCTGGGCCTGGCCTGCCTGCCCGAACCACCGGCCTGGCCGTGCCCGGCCTGGCCTGCCTGACGAAACGTCGGCCCTGCCCTGCTGGGCCTGGCCTGCCTGCCAGAACCGCGGCCCAGCCCTGCTGGGCCTGGCCTGTCTGCCCTGCCTGCCTGAACCGCCAGCCTGTCCCTGCCAGGCTTGTACTGCCTTGCCGGACCACCGGCCCTGCCCTGCGGGGCCTGGCCTGCCTGCCCTGCTTGCCCAAACTGCCAGCCTGGCCCTTCCGGGCCGGGCCTGCCTTCCATGCCTGCCCAAACCGCCGACCCGGCTCTGCCGGGCCTGGCCTGCCAGCACGAACCGCCAGTCCCACACTGCTGGGCCTGGCCTGCCTGCCCGAGCCCCGGCCCCGCCCTGCCGGCCAGGCCTGCCTACCCGAACAGCCAGCCCCGCCTTGCCGGTCCTGACCTGCCTGCTCAAACAACCGGCCTAGCCCTACCGGCCCTGGCCTGCCTGCCCTGCCTGCCTGAACAGCCAGCTCAGCCCTGCTGGGCCTGGTCTGCTTGCCCTGCCTGCCGAACCGCCGCCATGGCCTTGCTGAGCCTGGACTGCCTGCCCTGCCTGCCCGAACCGCCGACCCATCTCTGCCGGGCCTGGCCTGCCTGCCCTTACCGCCGGCAAGGCCCTGCCAGGCATGGCCTGCCTGACCGAACCGCCGGCCTTGCCCTGCCGGGCCTGGCCTGCCTGCCCGAACTGCCTGAACAGCAGGAACGGCCCTGCCGGGCCTGGCCTGCCTGCCCTGCATGCCAGAACCGCCAGCCTGCCCTTCCGGGCCTGGCCTGCCTGCCCTGACTGCACGAACTGCCGCCCTGGACTTACCGGGCCTGGACGTCCTGCTCTGCCTGCCGGAACCGCCGACCCATCTGTGATGGGCCTGGCCTGCCTGCCTGAACCGCCGTCTTGGCCGTGCCGGACCTTGCCTGCCTGCCCGAACCGCCGGCCCGGCCCTGCCAGTCCTGGCCTGTTTGCCCTGCTTGCCTGAACAGCCAGCCCGGCCCTGCTGGGCCTGGCCTCCCTCCACTGCCTGCCTGAACCGCCGGCCCAGCACTGCTGGGCCTGCCCTGCCTGCCCGAACTGCCGGCCCTGCCCTACCCGCCTGTCCTGCCTGCCTGAACCGCACGCCTGGCACTGCTGGACCTGGCTTGCCTGCCCAAAACCGCCGGCCCGGCCCTGCGGGGCCGGGCCTACCTGCCCTGCCTGCCCGAACCGCCAGCCTGGCCCTGCCAGGCCTGTCCTGCCTGCCCATACCGTCGACCCCGACCTACCGGGCACGCCCTACCTGCCTGAACCGCCAGCAGGGCCCTGCCGGGCCTGGCCTACCTGCCCGAACTGCCGGCCCCGCACTGCCAGGCCTTGCCTGCCTGCGCGAACCGTTGGCTCCGCCCTGCCTGGCCTGGCCAGCGTGGCAGAACCGCCGGACCCGCCCTGCCTGGCCTGGCCCGTCTGGCAGAACCGCCTGGCCCGCCCTGCCGGGCCTGGCCAACTTGGCAGAATCGCCGGCCCAGCCCTTCCGGGCCTGGCCTATATGCCCTACCTGCCCGAACCGCCGGCCTGTCCCTGCTGGGCCTGGCATGCCTGCCCGAATAGCCAGCCAGGCCCTGCATGGCCTGGCCTGCCAGCCTGAACCGCCGGCCCGGCCCTATTGGGCCTGGCCTGCCTTCCCGAACCGCCGGCCCTGTCCTGCCCGTCCTGGCCTGCATACCTGAACCGCTGGCCCCTGCCGGGCCTGGCCTGCCTGCCCGAACTGCTGGCCCCGCCCTGCCGGGCCTGGCTAGCCTGGCAGAACTGCCGGTCCGGCCTACCATGCCAGGCCTGCCTGCCCGAACCGCCGGCCACGCCCTCCTGGGCATGCCTTGCCTGCCCGAACGGCCTGCCTGGCCCTGCCGGGCCTGGCCTGCCTACCCTGCCTGCCCGAACAGCCAGCCTGGCCCTTCCAGGCCTGGACGTCCTGCCCTGCCTGCCCGAACCACCGACCCATCTGTGCTGTGCCTGGACTGCCTGCTCGAAAAGCCAGCTCGGCCGTGCCGGGCCTGGCCTGCCTGCCCGAACCGCCGGGCCGGCCCTGCTGAGCCTGGCCTGCCTGCCCGAACCGCCAGCCCCGCACTGCCGGGCCTGGCCTGCATGCCCTAACTGCCATCTTCGCCCTGCCTGGCCATGGAAGCCTGGCAGAACTGTGGGCCCGGCCCTACCTGGCCTGAACTGCCTGCCCGAACCACCGGCCCCGCCCTGCCAGGCATGCCTTGCCTGCCCGAACAGCCGGCCCGGCCCTGCCGGGCCTGGCCTGTCTACCCTGCCTGCAAGAACCCCCGGCCTGGCCCTGCCGGGCCTGGCATGCCTGCCCGAATATCCAGCCCGGCCCTGCAGTGCCTAGCCTGCGGGACCGAGCCACCGGCCTGGCCCTGCCTGGCCTGCCTGCCCGAACAACCGGCCCGGCACTGCCGGGACTGGCCTGTCTGCCAGAACCGCTGGCCGGCCCTCCGGGCCTGGCCTGCCTACCAGAACCACCGGCCCGGAACAGCCTGGACTGGGCTGCCGGCCCGAACTGCCGGCCCCGCACTGCCTGGCCTGGCCTGCCTGCCCGAACCACCGGCCCCGCTCTGCGGGGCCTGGCCTGCCTACCCGAACCGCCGGACCAGCCCTGCCACGACTGGCCTGCCTGCCAGAACCACTGGCCCGGCGCTGCGGGGCTTGGCCAGCCTGGCAGAACTGCTCACACGGCCCTCCCGGGCCTGGCCTGACTGCCCGAACCGCTGGCCCCGCAATGCCGGGCCTTCCCTGCCTGCCCGTACTGCCGGCCTGGCCCTGCCAGGCCTGGTCTGCCTGCCCGAACTGCCGGCCAGCTCTGCCGGACCTGGCCTGCCTGCCCAGACTGCCGAAACCGCCGGCCGGCCCTTCCGGGACTGGCCTGCCTGGCCGAACCGCTGGCCCGGCCCTGCCGTTTCTGGCCTGCCTGGCCGAACATCCAGAACGGCCCTGCCGGGACTGGCCTGCCTGCCCGAACTTCCGGCCCAGGCTTGCAAGGCCTGACCTGCCTGGCCGAACATCCGTACCGGCAATGCCCGGCCTAGCCTGCCTGATGAAACGTCGGCCCTGCCGGGCCGGGCCTTCCTGCCCGAACCGCCGGCCCGGCTCTGCTGGGCCTGGCCTGCCTGCCGTGCCTGCCTGAACCTCCTACCCGGCTCTGCTGGGCCTGGCCTGCTGGCCAGAACCACTGGCCCCGCCCTGAACGGCCTGCCCGAACCGCCGGCCTAGCCCTCGGGGCCTGGCCTGCCTGCCCAAACCGCGGGCCCCGCCTTGCCGGGCCTGGCCTGCCAGCCCTGCCTGACCGAACCGCCTACCCGGATCTGCCAGGCCTGGCCTGCCAGCCCGAACTGCCGGCCTCGCCCTGCACGGCCTGGCCTGCCTCTCTGAACCGAGGCCTCGCCCTTGGGGCCTGGCCAGCCTGCCAGAACTGTGGGCCCCGCCCTGCCGGGCCTGGCCTGCCTGTCTAAACCGCTGGCCCCGCCTTGCCAGGCATGCCCTGCCTGCCCGAACAGCCGGCCCAGCCCGCCGGGCCTGGCATGCCTGCCTGAACTGCCAGCCGGGCCCTGCCGGGCCTGGCCAACCTGGCAGAACCGCCGGCCCCGCCCTGCCGGGCCTGGCCAGCCTGGCAGAACCGCCGTCCCAGCCCTGCCGGGCCTGGCCTGTCAGCCCTGCCTGCAAGAACCACTGGCCAGGCCCTGCCTGGCCTGAAATGCCTGCCCAAATATCCAGCCCGGCCCTGCAGTGCCTAGCCTACGGGCCAGAACCTCCGGCCCGGCCCTGCCGGGCCTGCCTTCCTGAACAGCCAGCCCGGCGCTGCCGGGCCTGGCCTGCCTGCCAGAATTGCTGTCCCGGTCCTGTCGGGCCTGGCATGCCTGGCAGAACCGCCTGCTCGTCCCTGCCGGGCTTGGCCTGCCTGCTCGAACCCCCAGCCCGGCCCTGCTGGGCCTGGCCTGCCTGCCTAAATCGCCAGCCTGGCCATACCGGGACTGGACTGCGTGCTCGAAAGGCCGGGCTGGCCCTGCCGGGCCTGTCCTGCCGGGCCTGCCCTGCCTGCCCGTACCGCCGGCCTGGCCCTGCCAGGCCTGGTCTGCCTGCCCGAACTGCCGGCCCGTCTCTGCCGGGCCTGGCCTGCCTGCTCAGGTTGCCCAAACAGCCGGCCGTCCCTTCCGAAACTGGCCTGCTTGGCCGAACCGCCGGCCCGGCCCTGCCGGTCCTGGCCTGCCTGCCCGAACATCCGGACCGGCCATGCCAGGCCTGGCCTACCTACCTGAACCGTCAGCCCCGCACTGCCGGGCCTGGCATGCCTGCCCGAACCGCAGGCCCCGCCCTGCCCGACTGGCCTGCCTGCCGAATCGCAGGCCCAACCCAGCCGTGCTTGGCCTGCCTGCCCTGCCTACCCGAACCGCCGGCCCCGCACTGCCGGACCTGGCCTGCCTGCCCTATCCGCCAGCCCCGCCCTGCCCCCCTGGCCTGCCTGCTCGAATTGCAGGCCCGGACCTGCCGGGCTTGGCCTGCCTGCCCTGCCTGCCCCAACAGCCAGCCCCGTCCTGCCGGGCCTGGCCTGCTTGCCCTGCCTGCCCGAACCACCAGCCTGGCCCTGCCGGGCCTGGCCTTCCTGCCCTGATTTCCTGAATCGCTGCCCTGACCTTGCTGGCCCTGGACGGCCTGCCCTACCTGCCTGAACCGCCGACCCATCTCTGCCGGGCCTGGCATGCCTGCCCGAACCGCCAGCACGGCCCTTCCAGGCATGGCCTGCCTGCTCGAACCGCCGGCCCAGCCCTGCGGGGCCTGGCTTGCCTTCACTCCATGCCCGAACAGCCGGCCAGGCCCTGCTGGGCCTGGCCTGCCTGCCCTGCCTGCCCAAACAGCCGACCCGGCTCTTCTGGGCCTGGTCTGCCTGCCCAAACTTCTGGCCCCGTATGCTGGGCGTGGCCTACCTGCCCGAACCGCCCGCCCCGCCCTGCCGGGCCAGGTCTGCCTTCCCGAACCACTGGCCCGGCACTTCCGGGCCTGGCCTGCCTGCCCGAACCGCCGGCCCCGCTCTGCCGGGCCTGGCCTGTCTGCCCTGCCTGCAAGAAACCCCGGCCTTGCCATGCCGGGCCTGGAATGCCTGCCCGAATATCTAGCCTGGCCCTGCAGTGCCTAGCCTGTGGGCCCGAACTGCCGGCCCCGCACTGCCGGGCCTGCCTGCCTGAACCGCCAGCCTGGCCCTGCCGGGACTGGCCTGTCTTCCAGAACCGCTGGCCCGGCCCTGATGGGCCTGGCCTGCCTACCCGAACCACCGGCCCGGAACAGCCGGGACTGGGCTGCCTGCCCGAACTGCCGGCCCCGCACTGCCTGGCCTGGCCTGCCTACCTGAACCACCGGCCCGGCCCTGCCGCAACTAGCCTGCCTGCTAGAACGGCTGGCCCGGCCCTGTGGGGCTTGGCCTGCCTGGCTACCTGCCCAAACCGCCAGCCTGTCCCTGCCAGGCCTGGCTTCCCTGCCCGAATAGCCTGCCAGCCCTGCGGGGCCTAGCCTGCCTGACCTACCTGCCAGAACTGTGGGCCCCGCCCTGCCGGGCCTGCCCTGCCTGCCCGAACCGCCGGCCAGGACCTGCCGGGCCTGGCCTGCCAGCCCTGCCTTTCGAACAGACAGCCAGGCCCAGCCGGACCTAGCCTGCCTGCCTTGCCTTCCCGAAACGCCAGCCTGGCCTTGCCGTGCCTGGACTGCCTGCCATGCGTGCCCGAACCGCCGACCCATCTCTGCCAGGCCTGGCCTGCTTGCCAGCACTGCCGGCCCCGCCCTGCCGGGCCTGGCATGCCTGCCTGAACCGTTGGCCTAGCCGTGCTGGACCTGACCTGCATGCCCTGCCTGCCAGAAGGGCAAGCCCGGCCCTGCCAGGCCTGGCCTGCTTGCCTTGCCTGCCCGAAACGCCGGCCTGGCCTTAACCGGACTAGCCTGCCTGCCCGAACAGCGGGCCCCGCCCTGCCGGGCCTGGCTTGCCTGGCCTGCCAGCCCGAACCGCCGGCTCGGCCCTGCCAGTCCTGGCCTGCCTGCCCGTACCGCCAGCCCCGCCCTGCCGGGCCTTGCCAGCCTGCCCAAACCGCCAGCTCTGCCCTGCCGTGCCTGGCCTGCCTGCCCTAACCATGGGCCCCGCCCTGCCGGGCCTGGCCTGCCTGCCATGCCTGCCCGAAATGCCGCCCTGGCCTTGCCAGGCCAGGACTTCTTGCCATGGCTGCCCGAATCGCCGCCCTACTCTTGCCGAGCCTGGACTGCCTGCCCTGCCTGCCCGAGCCACCGACCCGGCTCTGCCGAGCCCGGCCTGCCTGCACTAACCGCCGGCCCCGCCCTGCCGGGCCTGGCCTGCCTGCCCTTCCTGCTCGAACCGCCGGCCCGGCCATGCCCCACATGGCCTGCCTGCCCCGAACCACCGGCCGGCCCTGCCGGGCATGGCCTGCCTGCCCGAACCGCCAGCCTGGCCCTGCCTGACCTGGCCTGCTTGCCCTGCCTGCCCAAACCGCCGGCCCGGCCCTGTCGGGCCTGAATTGCATGCCCGTAACAAATGACCCGGGCTTGCCGGGCTGGGCATGCCTGCCGGAACCGCAGGCCCCGCCCTGCCGGGCCTGGCCAGCCTGCCCGAACCGCCGGCCCGGCACTGCGGGGCCTAGTCTGCCTGCCCTGCCTGCCCGAACAGCCAGCCTGGCCCTGCCGGACCTGGCCGGCATGCCCTGCCTGCCCGAACCTCAGGCGCGGCCATGCCGGCCCTGGCCTGCCTGCGCAAACCGCCGGCCCGACTCTGGGGGGCCTGGTCTGCCTGCCTTGCCTGCCAGAACAGCCAGCCTGGCCCTGCCGGACCTGGCCTGCCTGCCCTGCCTTCCCGATCATCCACCAGGCCCTGCCGGGCCTGGCATGCCTGCCCAAATAGCCAGCCCGGCCATGCAGGGCCTGGCCTGCTGGCCCGAAACGCCAGCCCGGCCCTGCCGGGACTGGCCTGCCTACCCGAACCGCTGGCCCGGTCCTTTCCTACCTGGCCTGCCTACACGTACCGCCGGCCCGGCCCTGCTGGGACTGGCCTGCCTACCCAAATCACCGGCCCGGCCCCGCCGGGACTGGCCTGCGTACCCTAACAGCAGGCCCCGCCCTCCCGGGCATGCCCTGCCTGCCCGAACCGCCAGCCGGCCCTGCCGGGCCTGGCCTGCCTGCCCTGCCTGCCAGAACAGCCAGCCCGGCCTTGCCGGGCCTGGCCTGCCTGCCTTGCCCGCTCGAACCACGAGATTGGCCCTGCCGGGCTTGGCCTGCCTGCCCTGACTGCCTGAACCACCGCCCTGGCCTTCCCGGGATGGGACGGCCAGCCCTGCCTGTCCGAACCGCCAGCCTGGCCCTGCTGGGCCTGGCTTGCCTGTCCTGCATGCCCGATATGCCAGCCAGGCCCTGCTGGGCCAGGCCTGCCTACTCTGCCTACCCGAACAGCCGACCGGCTCTTCCCGGCATGGCCTACCTGCCCGAACCGCCGGCCTCGCCCTACCGGGTCTGGCCTGCCTGCCTGAACCGCCGGCCCCTCCCTGCTGGCCTGGCCAGCCTGGCAGAACTGCCGGCCCGGACCTGCCGGGCTGGTCTGCCTGCCCGAACCGCCGGCCTGGCCTTGCCGGGCTTGGCCTGCATGCCCGGCCTGCCCGAACTGCCGGCCTGGCCCTGCCGGGCCTGGCAAGCCTGCCCGAACCGCCAGCCCGGCCCTGACGGGCGTGGCTGCCTGCCCAAATCACCGGCCCAGCCCTGACGGGTCTGGCTAGCCTGGCAGAACCGCCGGCCAGTCTGTGCCCGAGCTGGCCTGCCTGCCCGAACCGCCGGCCCCGCCCTGCCGGACCTGGCCTGCCTGCCTGAACCATTGGCCCCGCCCTGCCGGGCCTGGCCTGCCTGCCTGTACCGCCGGCCCCGCCCTGCCGGACCTGGCCTGACTGTCCTGCCTGACGAACCGCCAGCCCGGCCCGACCAGGCCTGGCCTGCCTGCCCAAACTGCTGGCCTGGACCTGCTAGGCCTGGCCAGCCTGGCAGAACCGCGGGCCCTGCCGGGACTGGCCTGCCTGCCAGAACCGCCGGCCCCACCCTGCCTGGCATGCCATGCCTTCCTGAACTGACGGCTTGGCACTGCCTTGCCTGGCAAGCCTGCCCGAAACACCGGCCCGGCCCTGCCGAGCTTGGCCTGCCTGCCCGAATCATTCGCCCTGCCCTTCCGGGCCTGGCCTGCGTGCCCAAACCGCCAGCCCGGCCCTGCAGGGCCTGGCCTGACTGCCGAAACCGCCGGCCCCGCCCTGCCGGGCCTGGGGTGCCTGCCCGACCGCTGGCCCCGCCCTGCCTAGGCTGGCCTGCCTGCCCTGCCGCCTCGAACCACCAGCCTGGCCCTGCCTGGTCTGGCATGCCTGCCCGAATCGCCGGCCTGGCCTTGCTGGAACTGGCCTGTCTGCTCGAACCGCCGGACTGGCACGGCCGGGCCTGCTCTGCCTGCCTTGCCTGCCCGAACAGTCAGCCTGGCCCTGCCAGGCCTGGCTTGCCTTCGCTTCCTGCCCTAACCGCCGCCCTGGCCTTGCCAGGCCTGGACTGCCTGCCCTGCCTGCCCGAACAGCCAACCCGGCTTGCCGGGCCTGGCCTGCCTGCCAGAACTGCTGGCGGCCCTGCCTTGCATGCCCTGCATTCCCGAACCGCTGGCCCTACCTGCCAGGCATGCCCAGCCTCTCTGAATTTCCGGCTGGGTTCTGCCAGGCCTGGCCTGCCTGCCCAAACCTCCATCCTGGCCCTTCCCGGCCTGGCCTGTCTGCCCTGCCTGCCCGAACAACCAGCCCGGCCCAGCCAGGCCTGGCCTGCCTGCCCTGCCTGCCCTAAATGACAGCCCGGCCCTGCTGGGCCTGGCCTGCCTGCTCTGCCTGCCCGAACTGGCAGCCTGGCGCTGCCGGCCTGGCCTGCCTGCCATGCCTGCCCGAATCGCCGGCCTGGCCCTGCCTGGTCTGGCATGCCTGCCCGAATCGCCGGCCTGGCCTTGCCGGGACTGGCCTGTCTGCTCAAACCGCTGGCCTGGCTCGGCCGGGCCTGGCCTGCCTGCCCGAACCATGGGCCCCACATTGAGGGCCTGGCCTGCTGGCCTGAACCGCCGGCCCTGGCCTGATGTCCTGCCTGCCCGAACCGGCCCGGTCCTGCCGGGCCTCGACTGCCTGCCAGAACTGCCGGCCCGGCAGGGTCAGGCCTGGCCATCCTGGCCGAACCACCGGCCCGGACCTGCCGGGCTGGTCTGCCTGCCCAAACCGCCTGCCCGGCCCTGCCGGGACTGTCCTGCCTGCCCGAACCATGGGCCCCACATTGCGGGCCTGGCCTGCTGGCCTGAACCGCCAGCCCTGGCCTGATGTCCTGCCTGCCCGAACCGACAGCCCGGTCCTGCCAGGCCTCGACTGCCAGCCAGAACTGCCGGCCCGGCAGGGCCAGGCCTGGCCATCCTGGCCGAACCGCCGGCCCGGACCTGCCGGGCTGGTCTGCCTGCCCAAACCGCCTGCCCGGCCCTGCCGGGACTGTCCTGCCTGCTCGAATTGCCAGCCTGGCCCTGCCGATCCTGCCCTGCCTGCCCGAACAGCGGGCCTGTCCTTGCCGTGCCTGGCCTGCCTGCCCTGCCTGACCGAACTGCCATCCAGGCCCTGCCGGGCCTGGCCTGCCTGCCCGAACCGCCAGCCCGGCCCTGCTGATCCTGCCCTTCCTGCCCGAACTGCGGGCCTTGCCCTGCCGGACCTGGCTTGCCTGCCCAAACCGCCAGCCCAACCCTGCCGGGCCTGGCCTGCCTGCCCTGCCTTCCCGAACAGCCAGCCCGGCACTGCCGGGCAGGGCTGACTGCTCTGCCTGCCCGAACTGGCATCCTGGCACTTCCTGGCTTGGCCTGCCAGCCCAGTCTGCCCGAACCGCCGCCCTGGCCTTGCTGGGTCTGGACTGCCTGCCCAAACCGCCGGCCCCGCCCTGCCGGCCTGGACTGCCTGCCCGACCTCCGGCCCCGCCCTGCCTAGCCTGGCCTGCCTGCCCTGCCTGCTCGAACCGCTGGCCTGGCCCTGCCTGGCCTGGCATGCCTGCCCGAATCGCCGGCCTGGCCTTGCCGGGCCTGGCCTGCCTGCCAAAACTGCCGGCCCGGCCCTGCCAGGCATGCCCTGCCTCTCCGAAACTCCGGCTCGGCACTGCCTGGCCTGAAAGCCTGCCCAAACCGCCAGCCCGGCCCTGGCAGGCCTGGCCTGCCTTCCCAAACCGACGGCCCGGCCTTGCCGGGGCTGGCCTGCCTGCTGAATCACCGGCCCAGCCCTGCCTGGCCTGACCTGCCTGCCCGAATCGTCGGCCCCGCCCTGCCGGGCCTGGCCTGCCTGCCCAAATCGCCAGCCTCACCCGGCAAAGCCTGGTCAGCCCTTCCTGCCCGAACCGCCTGCCTGGCCCTCCCGATCCTGCCCTTCCTGCCCGAACTGCGGGCCTGGCCCTGCCAGACCTGGCTTGCCTGCCCTGCCTGCCCGAACTGCCAGCACAACCCTGCCGGGCCTGGTCTGCCTGCCCTCCCTGCCAGAACCTCCAGCCCGGCCCTGCCGGGCTGGGATGACTGCTCTGCCTGCCCGAACTGGCATCCTGGCCCTTCCTGGCCTGGCCTGCCTGCCCACCCTGCCTGAACCGCCGGCCGGCTCTGCCGGGCCTGGACTGCCTGCCAGAACCGCCAGCCCCGCCCTGCCGGGCCAGGCCTGCCTGCCAGAACCGCCGGCCCCACCCTGCCGGGCCAGGCCTGCCTGCCAAAACCGCCGGCCCCGACCTGCTGCACCTGGGATGCCTGCCCGACCATCGGCCCCGCCCTGCCTAGCCTAGCCTGCCTGCCCTGCCTGCTCGAACCGCCGGCCTGGCCCTCTCTGGCCTGGAATGCCTGCCCGAATTGCTGGCCTGGCCTTGCCGGGACTGGCCTATCTGCTCGAACCACCGGCCTGGCACGGCCGGGCCTGCCCTGCCTGCCTTGCCTGCCCGAACCGTCAGCCTGGCCCGGCCAGGCCTGGCTTTCCTGCCCTTCCTGCCCGAACCGCTGCCCTGGCCTTGCTGGGCCTGGACTGCATGCCCTGCCTGCCCTGCCTGCCCGAACAGCCGACCCGGCTTGCCGGGTCTGGCCTGCCTGCTGGAACCGCCGGCCCGGCCCTGCCTTGCATGCCAGGCTTCCCGAACCGCCGGCCTCGCCCTGCCAGGCATGCCCTGCCTCTCCAAACCTCTGGCTCGGCTCTGCCGGGCCTGGAAAGCCTGCCCAAACTGCCAGCCCGGCCCTGGCAGACCTGGCCTGCCTGCCCGAACCGCCAGCCCGGCCATGCCGGGCCTGGCCTGCTTGCTGAACCTCCGGCCCAGCCCTACCGGGCCTGGCCTGCCTGCCCGAATCGCCAGCCTCTCCCGGCCAAGCCTGGACTGCCTGCCCGAACTGCCGGCCCGGCTCTGCGCGGCCTGGCCTGCCTGCCCGAACTGCCCGAACTGCCGGCCAGGCCCTACCGGGCCTGGCCTGCCTGCCCGAACCGCCTCCCTGGCCCTACCCGGCCTGGCCTGCCTGCTCTGCCTGCCAGATCGGCCAGCCTGGCCTGCCTGCTCGAACAGCAGTCCTGGCCATGCCGTGCCTGCCCTTCCTGCCCAAACCGCCATCCCGGCCCTGCCAGGCCTGCCCTGCCTGCCCGAACCGCCGGCCTGTTCCTGCCGGGCCAGGCATTCCTTCCCGAATCGCTAGCCTGGCTCTGCCGGGACTGGTCTGCCTGCTCGAAGAGCAGGCCTGGCCATGCCGGGCCTGCCCTGCCTGCCCGAACCGCCAGCCTGGCACTGCCGGTCCAGCCCTGCCTTCCCGAACCGTCGTTCCGTCCCTGACGAGCCTGGCCTGCCTGCCCGAACCTCCGGCCCGGCCCTGCCGGGCCTGGCCTGCCTGCCAGAACCGCCGGCCTGGCCCTGCCGGTACTGGCCTGCCTGCCCTGCCTGCTCGAATTGCCGGCCTGGATCTGCCTGGCCTGGCATGCCTACCCGAATCGCCGGCCTGGCCTTGCCGGGACTGGCCTGTCTGCTCGAACCGCTGGCCTGGCCCTGCCGAACCTTCCCTGCCAGCCCGAACAGCCGGCATGTCCTTGCTGTGCTTGGCCTGCCTGCCATGCCTGCCCGAACTGCCAGCCGGGCCCTGCAGGACCTGGCCTGCCTGCCCGAACCGCCGGCCCAGTCCTGCTGATCCTGCCCTGCCTGCCCGAACAGCCGGCCTGTCCTTGCCATGCCTGGCCTGCCTGCCCTGCCTGCCCGAACTGCCAGCCAGGCCCTGCCGGGCTTAGCCTGCCTGCCTGAACCGCAGGTCCATCCCTGCTGGGCCTGGCTTGCCTACACGAACTGCTGGTCTGGCCCTGCCGGGCCTGGCAAGCCTGCCTGAACCGCCAGCCCGGCCCTGCCGGGCCTGGCCTGCCTGCCTGAATCACTGGTCCAGCCCTGCCGGGCCTAGCGAGCCTGGCAGAATTGCCGGCCAGGCCCTGTCCCGCCTGGCCTGCCTGCCCGAACCGCCGGCCCAGCCCTGCTGGCCCGGGCCTGCCAGCCCGAACCGACGGCACGGCCCTGTCGGGCCTGGTCTACGTGCCCGAACCGCTGGCCCCGCCCTCTCGGGCCAGCCTGTCCGAACCATGGGCCCCGCCCTTCCGAGCCTGGTCTGCCTTCCCGAACGCTGGCCCGGACCTGCCGGGCCGGGCCTGCCTTCCCTGCCTGTCCAAACCGCCAGCCTGGCCCTTCCGGGCCTGGCATGCCTGCCCGAATCCCTAGCCTGGACCTGCCAAGCATTTCCTGTTGCCGGAACCGCCGGCCCCGCCAAGCTGGGCCAGGTCTGAATGCCCTGCCTGCCCAAACCGCTGGCCTGGCCCTGCCAGCCGGGCATGCCTGCCCGAATCGCTAGCCTGGCCCTGCCGGGACTGGCCTGCCTGCTCGAACAGCCGGCCTGGCCATGCCGGGCCTGCCCTGCCTGCCCGAACCGCAAGACCGACCCTGCCGGGCTGGGTTGACTGCTCTGCCTGCCCGAACTGGCATCCTTGCCCTTCCTGTCCTGGCCTGCCTGCCATGCCAGCCCAAACCGCCACCCTGGTCTTGCCAGGCCTGGAATGCCTCCCCAGCCTTCCCGAACCGCCGCCTGGTCCTTGCCGGGCCTGGACTGCCTGCCCAAACCGCCGGCCCCGCCCTGCCAGCCTGGACTGCCTGTCCGCACCGCCGGCCTGCCTCTGCCGGGCCTGGACTGCCTACCAGAACCGCCGGCCCCTCCCTGCCAGGCCTGGCCTGCCTGCCCGAACCGCCGTCCTGGCCCTACCGGGCCTGGCATGCCTGCCCTGCCTGCCTGAACGGCCAACCTGGCCCTGCCCGGCCTGTCCTGCCTGCCCTGCCTGCCCTAACCGCCAGCCCGGTCTTGCCGGGCCTGGCCTGCCTGCCCTGCCTGCCCGAATGGGCAGCCTGGCCCTGCCGGGCCTGGCCTGCCTGCCATGCCTGCCCGAACCGCCGCCCTGGCCTTGCCTAGCCTGGACTGCATTCCCTGCCTGCCCACACCGCCGGCTGACCCTGCCGGGCCTGGCATGGCTGCCCGAATCGCTAGCCTGGACCTGCCGGGCCTTTTCTGCCTGCCCTAACCGCCGGCCCTGCCCTGCCGGGCCTGGCCTGAATCCCCTGCCTGCCCGAACGGCCAACCCGGCCCTGCCGGGCCTGGCCTGACTGCCCTGCCTGCCCGAACCACCAGCCAGGCACTGCCGGGCCTGGCCTGCATGCCATGCATTCCCGAACCGCCGCCTTGGCCATTCCAGGCATGGACTGCCTTCCCAAACTGCCGGACCGGCCCTGCCGGGCCTGGCCTGCCCGAACCGCCGGCCCGCCCTTGCCGGGCCTGGCCTGCCTGCTGAACAGCCAGCCCGGCACAGCCTGGCCTGGACTGCTGCCGATCCGACGGCCCCGCAAGCCCGGCATAGCCTGCCTGTCAGAACCTCCAGCCCCGCACTGCCGGGCCAGGCCTGCCTGCCCGAACCACCGGCCTGGCACTGCCGGGCCTGGCCTGCCTGCCCAAATCACCGGCCCCGCCCTTCCGGGCCAGGTCTGCCTGCCTGAATCGCCGGCCCCGCCCTGCCGGGCCTGGCCTTCATGCCCGAGCCACCGGCCCGCCCTTGTGTAGCCTGGCCTGCCTGCCCTGCCGGGCCTGGCGTGCCTTCCCTGCCCGCCTTAACCGCCAACCTGGCCCTGCCGGGCCGAGCATGCCTTCCCGAATTGCTAGCCTGGACCTGCCGAGCCTTTCCTGCCTGCCCGAACTGCCAGCCCGGCCCTACCGGGCCTGGCCTGAATGCCCTGTTGCCCGAACCGCCGGCCCCTGCCCTGCTGGGCCTGGCCTGCCTGACCAAACCGCCGGCCAGAACTTGCCGGGCCTGGCCTGCCTGCCCGAACGGCCGGCCTGGCCCTGCAAGGCCTAGCCTGCCTGCCCTGCCTGCCCAAACCGTCGGTCTGGCCCTGCCGGGGGAGGCATTCCTGCCTGAATCGCCGGAACCACCGGCCTGGCCCTAACGGGTTTGGCCTGCCTGCCTGCCCGAATGGCCAAACTGGCCTTGCCGGGCCAGGCCTGACTGACCTGCCTGCCCGAACCGCTGCCCTGGCCCTGCCGGGCATGTACTGCCTTCCCAAACTGCCGGCCCGGCCCTTCCGGGCCTGGCCTGCCTGCCCAAACCGACGG
This sequence comes from Sorex araneus, assembly GCF_027595985.1. Lineage (NCBI taxonomy): Eukaryota > Metazoa > Chordata > Mammalia > Eulipotyphla > Soricidae > Sorex > Sorex araneus. Next base: position 114,283,926 of record NC_073306.1, read on the forward strand.
CCCCGCCAGCCCGGCCTGGCCTGCCTGTAAGAACTGCCGGCCCCGAACTGCCGGGCCAGGCCTGCCTGTCCGAATCGCCGGCCCCTCCCTGCTGGGCCTGGCCTGCCTGCCCGAATAGCCGGCCCCACCCGGCTGGGCCTGGCCTCCCTGCCCGAGCCGCCAACCCGCCCTTGCAGGGCCTGGCCTGCCTGCCCTGCCTGGCCGAACCGCCGGCCTGGCCCTACCTGGCCTGGCCTGCATGCCATGCCTGCCCGAACAGCCAGCCCGGCCCAGCCGGGCCTGGCTGCCTGCTCTACCTGCCCGAACCGGCAGCCTGGCTCTGCCCGCTTGTCCTCCTGCCATGCCTGCCCAAACCGCCGCCTTTGCCTTGCCAGGCCTAAACTGCCTGCCCTGCCTTCCTGAACCGCCGGCCCGACCCTGCCGGGCTTGGCCTGCCCGCCCAAACCGCCGGTCCGGCCCTGCCAGGCCTGGCCTGCCTGCCCTGCCTGACCGATCCGCCAGACTGGCCTGACTGCTCAAACAGCAGGCCTGGCCATGCCGGGCCTGCCCTTCCTGCCCAAACCACCAGCCCAGCCCTGCCAGGCCTGGCCTGTCTGCCCTGCCTGCCCGAACCGCGGCCTGGCCCTGCTGGGCCAGGCATTCCTGCCCGAATCGCTGCCGGGATTGGCCTTCCTGCTCGAAAAGCAGGCCTGGCCATGCCGGGCCTGCCCTGCCTGCCCGAACCGCCCGCCTGGCACTGCTGGTCCTGCCCTGCCTGCCCGAACCGCTGGCCCGGACCTGTCGGGCATGCCCTGCCTGCCCGAACCGCCGGCCCGGACCTGTCGGGCCTGGCCTCCCTGCCAGAACCGCCAGCCCGGCGCTGCCGGGCCTGGCCTGCCTGCCCTGCCTGCTCGAACAGCCGGCTTAACCCTACCTGGCCTGGCATGCCTGCCCGAATCGCCGGCCTGGCCTTGCCGGGACTGGCCTACATGCCCTGCCTGCCCGAACTGCCGGCCTGGCCCTGCCGGGCCTGGCAAGCCTGCCCGAACCGCCAGCCCGGCCCTGACAGACCTGGCCTGCCTGCCTGAATCACTAGCCCAGCCCTGATGTTCCGGGCCAGTCTGGCAGAACCACAGGCCAGTCCAGGCCGGGCCTGACATGCCTACCAGAATCGCTATCCTGGCCTGCCGGGACTGGCCTGCCTGCTCAAACTGCCGGGCCTGACCTGCCTGCTCAAACCGCAAACCCGGCCCTGCCGGGCCTGGAGTGCCTGCCCTGCCTGCCAAAACCGCCAGCCCGGCCCAGCTGGGCTTGGCCTGCCTGCCTTGCCTGCCCGAACAGGCAACGTGGCCCTGCTGGGCCTTGCCTGCCTCACATGCCTGCTCAAACAGCCACCCTGGCCTTGCCGGGCTAGACTGCCTGCCCTGCCTTTCCAAACCGCCGACCCAGCTCTGCACGGCCTGGCCTGCCTGTCCGAACCGCCGGCCCTGGACAGCCGTGCCTGGCCTGCATGTTCGAACCGCCAGCCCTGCCCTACCCTGCCCTGCTGGGCCTGGCCTGACTGCCTGAATCGCCAGCCTGGCCCTGTCTGGACTGGCCTGCCTACTCGAACCGCCGGCCTGGCCCTGCCGGGCCTGGCATGCCTGCCTGAATAGCCAGCCTGGCCCTGTCTGGACTGGCCTGCCTGCTCGAACCGCCGTCCCGGCCCTGCGGGGCCTAGCCTGCCTGCCCTTCCTGCCCAAACTGCTGCCCTGGCCTTGCCGGGCCTGGACTTCCTGCCCTGCCTGCCCGAACCGCCAACCTGGCCCTGCCGGGCCAGGCATTCCTGCCCGAATCGCTAGCCTGGCTCTGCCGGAACAGGCCTGCCTGCTCGAACAGCCTGCCTGGCCATGCGGGGATTGCCCTGCCTGCTCGAACTGCCGGCCTGTCACTGCTGGTCCTGCCCTGCGTGCCCGAACCGCCGGCCCGACCTTGCCGGGCCTGGCCTGCATGCCCGAACTGCCCGAACCGCCAACCCGGCCCAGCCGGGCCTGACCTGCCTGCAAAAACTGCCGGCCCGGCCCTGCCAGACTGGCCAGCCTGGCAGAACCGCCGGCCCGGCCCTGCCGGGCCTGGCCTGCCTGCCCAAATCACTGGCCCAGCCTTGACGGCCCGTCCCTGCCTGGCAGAATCTCCGGCCCGTCTCTGCCAGGCCTGGCTGCCAGCCTGAACTGCCGGCTCGGCCCTGCCAGGCCTGGCCAGCCTGGCAGAACTGCCGGCCTGGCCCTGCCGGGTCTGGCCTGCCTGCCCGAATCACTGGCCCAGCCTTGACGGCCCGTCCCTGCCTGGCAGTACCTCCGGCCCGTCCCTGCCCGGCCTGGCCTGCCTGCCCGAACTGCCGACCCGGCCCTGCCGGGCCTGGCTTGCCTGCCCTGCTTGCCCGAACCGCCAGCCCAATCCAGTCGGGCCTGGCCAGCCAGTCCGAATCGCCAGACCCGACCTGCCGGTCCTGGTCTGCCTGCCCGAACCGCCGGTCCCACCCTGCCCGGCCTTCATGCCTGCCCGAAACGCCGGCCTGGGCCTGGCCTGACTGCCTTGCAGCCCGAACCGCAGCCTCTCCGGGCCTTGCCTGCCTGCCCGAACCGCCGGCCCGGTCCTGCCGGGTCTGCTCTGCCTTCCCAAACAGCCGCCCGGCCCTGCCGGGCTAGGCATTCCTCCCCGAATCGCTAGCCTGGCCTGCCGGGACTGGCCTGCCTGATCGAAGAGCAGGCCTGGACTTGCCGGTCCTGCCCTGCCTGCCCAAACCGACAGCCTGGCCTTGCTGGCCCTGGCCTGCCTGCCCTGCCTGCCTGAACATCCAGCCTGACCCTGCCAGGCCTGGCCTGACTGCCCGAATCACTGGCAAAGCCCTGACGGCCCGTCCCTGCCTGGGAAAAACTCTGGCCCTTCCCTGCCCGGCCTGGCCTGCCTGCCCAAATCGCTAGTCTGGCCTGCCGGGCCTTTCCTACCTGCCTGAACCGCCGGCCCCGCCCTGCCGGGCCTGGCCTGCCTGCCCTGCCTGCCCGGACCGCCGGCCTGGCACTGCCCGGCGTGGCATGCCTGCCCAATTACTAGCCTGGCCCTGCTGGGCCTGGCCTGCCTGCCGAACCACCGGCCCGGCCCTGCCCGAACTGCCGGCCTGGCCTTGCTGGGCCTGGCCTGCATGCCCTGCCAGCCAAAACTGCCGACCTGGCCCTGCCGGGCCTGGCAAGCCTGCCTGAATTGCCAGTCTGGCCCTGCAGGGTCTGGCCTGCCAGCCCGATTATCCGGCCCAGCCCTGCTGGGCCTGGCCAGCCTGGCAGAACCGCCGGCCAGTTCTGCTCCGCCTGGCCTGCCTGCCAAAAACCGCCGGCTGGCCCTGACGGAGCTGGCCTGCCTGCCCGAATCACCGGCCTAGCCCTGACGGGCCTGGCCAGCCTGGCAGAACCGCCGGCCAGGCCCTGCCGGGCCTGGCCTGCCTGCCCTGCCTGCTCGAACCGCTGGCCTGGCCCTGCCTAGCCTGGCATGCCTTCCCGAATCGCCAGCCTGACCCTGCCGGTACTGGCCTGTCTGCTGGAACCGCCGGCCTGGCCCTGCCGGGCCTGCCCTGCCTGCCTTGCCTGCCCGAACCGTCAGCCCGGCCCTGCCAGGACTGGCTTGCCAGCCCTTTCTGCCCGAACCGCCGCCCTGGCCTTACCGGGCCTGGACTGCCTGCCCTGCCTGCCTGAACAGCCGACCCGGCTCTTCTGGGCCTGGCCTGCCTACAAGAACTGCTGGCCTGGCCCTGCCTTGCATGCCCTGCCTGCCCGAACTGCCGGCCCCGCCTGCCAGGCATGCCCTGCTTCTCCGAACCTCCGGCCCGGCTCTGCCGGACATGGAAAGCCTGCCCGAACCGCCAGCCCGGCCCTGCCAGGGCTGTCCTGCCTGCCTGAATCGCCGGCCTGGCACTGCAGGGCAGGGCCAGCCTGGCAGAACTGCCGGCCCGGCCCTGCGGGGCCTGGCCCGCCAGCCCGAACAGCCGGCCCGGCCCTCCGTGGCCTGGCCTGCCTGCCCTGCCTGCCCGAACCGCCAGCCTGGTCCTACCGGGCCTGACATTCCTGCCCGAATCGTTAGCCTGGCCCTCCTGGGCCTTTCCTGCCTGCCCAAACTGCCGGTCCCACCCTGCCGGGCCTTTCCTGCCTGCGCGAACCGCCGGACCCGCCCTGACGGGCCTGGCCTACGTGCCCAAACAGCCGACCCGGCCATGCTGGGCCTGGCCTGCCTGCCCTGCTTGCTCAAACGGCCACTCCCGCCCCGCCAGGCCTGGCCTGACTGCCCTGACTGCCCGAACTGGCATCCTGACCCTGCCGGGCCTAACCTGCCTGCCATGCCTGCTTGAACCGCCGCCCTGGCCTTGCCGGGCATGGAATTCCTGCCCGAAACGCCGACCCCGACAGCCGGGCCTGGCCAGCCAGCCCGAACCGCCAGACCCGCCCTGCCCGGCCGGGTCTGCCTGCCCGAACCGCCGGCCCCACCATGCTGGGCCTGGCCTGCCTGCCCGAACCGCCGGCCCAGCCCTGCCGGACCTGGCCTACTTGCCCGAACCGCCGGCCTGCTGGCCGAACCACCGGCCCGACCCAGCCAAACCTGGCCTGCCTGCTGAACCGCAGGCCCAGCCTTGCTGTGCCTGGTCAGACTGCCCTGCCTGCCCGAACCGCAAGCCTGGCCTGCCTACCCGAAACGCTGGCCCCGCCCTGCCGGGCCTGGCCTGACTGCCTTGCCTGCCCGAACCGCAGCCTGTCCTGGCCGGTCCTGGCATGCCTACCCGAATCGCTAGCCTGGCCTGCCGGGACTGGCCTGCCTGCCCTGCCTGCCCGAACCTCCGCCCTGGCCTTGCCGGGCCTGGACTGCCTGCCCTGCCTGCCCTGCCTGCCCTAACCGCCAACCCGGCTCTGCCGGTCCTGGCCTGCCTGCCCGAACCGCCGGCCTGAACCTGCTGGGCCTTGCCAGCCTGCCCGAACCGCCGGCTCTGCCCTGCCGGGCCGGGGCGGCCAGCCCAAACTGCCGGTTTGGCCCTGCCCGGCCGGGCCTGCTTGCCCAAACCGCCGGCCCCACCCTGCCAGGCATTGTCTGCCTGCCCAAACAGCCGGCCAGGCCCTGCCAGGCTTGGCCTCCCTGCCCTGCCTGCCTGAACAGCTGACCCTGCCAGGCCTGGCCTGCCTGCCCAAATCGCCGGCCTGGCCCTGCTGGACCGGGCCGGCCTGGTAGAACTGCTGGCCCGGCATGGACGGGCCTGGCCTGCCTGCCCGTACCGCTGGCCCGGTCCTGACAGGCCTGGTTTGCCTGCCCGAAGCTCCGCCCTGGCCTTGCCGGGCCTGGCCTGCCTACCCTGCCTGCCTGAACCGCCGACCTGGCCCTGCCGGGACAGGCATTCCTGCCCGAATCACTAGCCTGGTTCTGCCAGGACTCGCCTGCCTGCTCGAACAGTAGGCCTGGCCATGCCGGGCCTGCCCTGCTTGCCCGAACCACCGGCCTGGCCTTGCCGGGCCTGGCCTGCCTACCCGAACTGCCCGAACCGCCATTGCGGCCCTGCCTGGCCTGGCCTGCCTGCCCGAACTGCTGGCAAGGGCTGCCAGTCCTGGCCTCCCTGGGTGAATCGCAGGCGCGGCCCTGCCGGGCCTGGCCTGCCTGCCCAAATCACTGGCCCAGCCCTGACGGCCCGTCCCTGCCTGGCAGAACCTCTGGCCCGTCCCAGCCCGGCCAGGCCTGCTTGCCCGAACAGCCGACCCGGCCCTGCTGGGCCTGGACTGCCTGCCTGTACCGCTGGCCTGGCGCTGCTGGGACTGGCCTGCCTGCCCCAAGCATGGGCCCCTCGCTGCCAGGCCTGCTCTGCCTGCCTGAACCGCCAGCCCCGCCCTGCTGGGCCTGGCCTGCCGGCCTTGCCTACCCGAACAGCCGGCTAGGACTTGCTGGCCTAGCATGCCTGCCCGAATCGCTAGCCTGGCCTGCCGGGCCTTTCCTGTCTGCCTGAACCGCCAGCCCCGCCCACCCGGGCCTGGCCTGCCTGCCCTGCCTGCCCGAACCGCTGGCCTGGCACTGCCTGGCGTGGCATGCCTGTCCAATAGCTAGCCTGGCCCTGCCGGGTCTGGCCTGCCTGCCGAACCACCGGGCGGGCCATGCCCGGCCTGGCCTGCCTTCCCGAATCGCCAGCCCAACCCAGCCATGCCTGGCCTGACTGCCCTGCCTGCCCGAACCACCAGCCTGGCCCTGCCGGACCTGCTTGGCCTGGCCTGACTGACCGAACAGCTGGGCCCGCCCTGCCAGCCTTGCCTGCCTGCCCAAAACACCAGCCTGGCCCTGCCGGACCTGGCCTGCCTGCCTTGCCTGCCCGAACCGCGGCCTGTCCCTGCAGGGCCTGGCATGCCTGCCTGAATCGCTAGCCTGGCCTGCCGGGACTGGCCTGCCTGCCCGAACCACCGGCCCTACACTGCAGGGCCCGGCCTGCCTGCCCTGCCTGCCCGAATTGAAATCCTTGCTTTTCCATGCCTGGCCTGCCTGCCCCGCCTTCCCGAACCAGCAGCCTGGCCTTGCCATGCCTGGCCTGCCTGCCCTGCCTGCTCGAACCGCCGGCCGGGCCCTGCCGGGACTGGCCTGTCTGCTCGAACAGCCAGCCGGGCCTGGCCTGCCTGCCCTGCCTGCCCGAACCGCCAGCCCGGTTTGGATACCAGCCTGGCAGAACAGCCGGCCTGGCTCTGCCGGGCCTGGCCTGCCTGCCCGAACCGCCAGCCCCGCCCTGCCGGACCTGGCTTGCCTGCCCAAACCGCAGGCCCGGCCCTGCAGGGCCTGGCCTGCATACCCTGCATGACCAAACCGCCAGCCCGGCCATGCCGGGCCTGGCATTCCTGCCAGAAACGCTAGCCTGGCTCTGCCGGGACAGGCCTGCCTGCTGGAACAGGCAGGCCTGTCTGCCCGAACCGCCGGCCTAGCCTGACTGCCCGAACCGCCGGCCTAGCCCTGTCGGGCCGAGCCTGCCTGCCTGAACCGCCGGCCCGGCCCTGTTTGGCCTGGCCTGCCTGCCCGTACCGCCGGCCCTGCCCTGCCGGGCCTGGCCTGCCTGCCCTGCCTGCCCGAACCGCTGGTCTGGCCCTGCCGGGCCTGGCATGCCTGCCCGAATCGCTATCCTGGCCCTGCCGGGCCTTTCCTGCCTGCCAAAACCGCCGGCCCCACCCTGCTGGGCCTAGCCTGACTGCCCTGCCTGGCCAAACTGCCGGCCCGGCCCTGCCGGGCCTGGCATGCCTGCCCGAATTGCTAGCCTGCCACTACCGGCCTGGCCTGCCTGCCCTTCCTGTCCGAACCGCCAGCCTGGCCATGCCTGGCCTGGCCTGACTGCCCTGACTGCCCGAACGGGCAGTCTGGCTTGCCGAGCCTGCCCTGCCTCCATGCCTGCCCAAACCACCACCCTGGCCTTGCCGGGCAGGAACTGCCTGCCTGAACCGCCGCCCCGGCCCTTTAGGGCCAGGCCTTCCTGCCCGAACTGCCGGCCCGGCACTGCCGGCAGGGCCTGCCTGCCCGCACAGCCAGCCCTTACCTGCCGGGCCTGGCCTGACTGCCCAAACCGCCGGCCCCGCACTGCCGGGCCAGGTACGCCTGCCTGAATAGCCGGACCTGCCCTGCCCAGGCTGGCCTGCCTGCCTGACCCGGCGGCCCAGCCCTTCTGGGCCTGGCCTGCAGGCCGGAACCGCCGGCCCTGCCCTGTCGGGCCTGGCCTGCCTGCCTGAACCGCTGGCCAGGCCCTGTCAGGCCTGGCCTGCCTGCCTGAAACGCCGGCCCAGCACTGCTGGGCCTGGCCTGCCTGCCGTACCTACCCGAAACGCAGGCATGGCCCTGCCGGGCCTGGCATGCCTACCCGAATCGCTAGTCTGGCCTGCCAGGCCTTTCCTGCCTGTCCTAACAGCCGGCCCCGCCCTGCTGGGCCTGCCCTGCCTGCCTGAACCGGCAGCCTGTCCCTACCGGGCCTGGCCTGCCTGCCATGCCTGCCCGAACTGCCGCCCTGGCCTTGCCGGGCCAGGACTGCCTGCCCTTCCTGCCCGAACCGCCGCCTAGGCCTTGCCGGGCCTGGACTGCCTACCCTGCCTGCTTGAACTGCCGACCTGGCTCTGCTGGGCCTGGCCTGCCTGCCTGAAACGCCGGCCCGGCAGTGCCTGGCCAGGCCTGCCTGCCCCAACCGCCTGCCTGGCCCTGCCGGGCCTGGCCAGCCTGCCCCAACCTCTGACCCCGCCCTGCCGGGCCTAGCCTGCCTGCCCGAACCTCCATACCGACCCTGCTGGGCCAGGCCTTCCTGCCCTGCCTGCCCGAATTGACATCCTGGCCCTTCCGGGCCTGGCCTGCTTGCCCTGCCTGCCCGAACCGCCGGCACGGCCCTGCCAGGCCTGGCATTCCTGCCCGAATCACTAGCCTGGCCCTGCCGGGACTGGCCTGCCTGCTCGAAGAGCAGGCCAGGCCATGCCGGGCCTGCCTTTCCTGCTTGAAAAGCAGGCCCGGCCCTGCTGGGCCTGGCTTGCCTTCCCTGCCTGCCCGAACCGCCAGCCCAACCCTGTAGGGCCTGGCCTACCTGTCCTGCCTGCCCGAACCGCCAGTGCGGCCCTCCCGGGCATGGGCTGACTGCCCTTCCTTCCCGAACAGCCATTCTGGCACTGCCGAACCTGGCCTGCCTGCCCGAACTGCCGGCCCCGCACTGCTGGGCCTGGCATGCCTGCCCGAACAGCCAAACCCGCCCTGCAGGGCCTGGCCTGCCCGCTTGAACCGCAGGAACAACCCTTCCTGGTCTGCCCTGCCTCCCCTGCCTGCCCAAAACGCCAGCCCGGCCCTGCCGGTCGTGGCCTGCCTGCTCTGCCGGCCCGAACCGCCAGCCTGGCCCTGCCAGGCCTGGCCATCCACCCTGCCTACCTGAACTGCTGCCCAGGCCTTGCAGCGCCTGGACTGCCTGCCCTGCCTGCCCGAACCTCCAGCCTGGCCCTGTTGGGCCTGGCCTGCGCGCCCAAACCGTCGGTCCCGCCCTGACGGGCCTGGCCAGCCTGGCAGAATCACCGGACAGTCCCTGCCTGTCCTGCCCTGCCTGCCCGAACCGCTGGCCTAGCCTTGCCGGGCCTGGCCTGCATGCCCTGAAACCCGAAGTGCCGGCCTGGCCATGCCGGGCCTGGCAAGCCTGCCCGAACCGCCAGCCCGGGCCTGACGGGCTTGGCCTGCCTGCCCGAACCACAGGCCCAGCCCTGACGGGCCTGGCCAGCCTGGCAGAACCGCCGGCCAGTCCATGCCCGGGCTGGCCTGCCGGCCCGAACCGCCGGCACGGCCGGTCGAGCCTGGCCTGTGTGCCCAAACTGCCGGTCCGGCCCTGTCGGGCCTGGCCTGCCTGTCCGAACCGCCGGCCCCGCACTGCCGGGCCTGCCCTACCTGCCCGAACCGCCGGCCTGGTCCTGCCGGCCCTGACATGCCTGCCTGAATTGCCAGCCTGTTCCTGTCTGGACTGGCCTGCCTGCTCGAACCGCAGGCCTGGCCCTGCCGGTCCTTCCCTGCCTGCCCGAACCGCCTGCCTGGCCTTCCCGGGACTGGCCTGCATGCCCTGCCTGCCCCAACCGCCAGCCCGGCCCTGCCGGGCCTCGCCTGCCTACCCGAACCGCCGGCCCTGACCTGCTGGGCCTGGCATGCCTGCCCGAACAGCCGGCCCCGCCCTGCCGGGCCTGGCCTACCTGCCCGAACCGCCGGCCCGGCCCTGCCCGGCCTGGCCTGCCTGCCCTGCCTGCCCGAAAAGCCAGCCCAGCCCTGCCGGGCCTGGCCTGTCTGCCCTGCCTGACCGAACTGACAGCCTGGCACTTTCGGGCCTGGCCAGCCTGCCCTGCCTGCCCCAACCGCCGCCCTGGTCTTGCCGCGCCTGGACTGCCTGCTCTGCCAGCCCGAACCTCCAGCCTGGCCCTGACGGGCCTGGCCAGCCTGGCAGAACCGCCGGCCAGTCCCTGCATGTCCTGCCCTGCCTGCCAGAACTGCCGACCTGGCCATGCCGGGCCTTGCAATCCTCCCCGAACCGCGAGCCCGGACCTGACGTTCCTGGCCTGCCTGCCTGAATCACCGGCCCAGCCCTGACGGGCCTGGCCAGCCTGGCAGAACCGCCGACCAGTCGATGCCTGGGCTGGTCTGCCTGCCCGAACCGCCGGCCCGAACTGCTGGCCCGGCCCTGTCGGGCCTGGCTTGCGTGCCTTAACTGCCGGCCCGGCCCTGTTGGGCCTGGCCTGCCTGCCCGAACCGCCAGTCCTGCCCTGATGGGCCTGCCCTACCTGCTCGAACTGCCGGCCTGATCCTGCCAGCCCTGGCATGCCTGCCTGAATCGCCAGCCTGGCCCTGTCTGGACTGGCCGGCCAGCTCGACCACCGGCCTGGCCCTGCCAGTCCTTCCCTGCCCGCCCAAACTGCCGGTCTGGCCTTGCCGGGCCTGGCCTGCATGCCCTGCCTGCCCCAACCGCCAGCCCGGCCCTGCTGGTCCTCGCTTGCCTGCCTGAACCGCCGGCCCTGCCCTGCTGGGCCTGGCATGCCACCCGAACAGCCGGCTGCGCCCTGCCGGGCCTGGCCTGCCTCGCCAAACCGCCGACCCGGCCCTGCCCGGCCTGGCCTGCCTGCCTGCCTGCCTGAAACGCCAGCCCGGCCCTCCCGGGCCCGGTCTCTCTGCCCTGCCTGCCCGAACCGGCAGCCTGGCCCTTTCAGACCTGGACACCCTGCCCTGCCTGCCCGAACTGCCGCCATGGCCTTGCCGCGTCTGGACTGTCTGCCTTGCCTGCCCGAACCGCCGACCAGGCTCTACTGGGCCTGACCTGCCTGCCCGAAAATCTGGCCCGACACCGCCTGGCCTGGCCTGCCGGCCCTGCCTTCCCGAACCGGCAGCCTTAACCTGCCGGCCGGGCCTGCCTGCCCTGCCAGCCCGAACCGCCAACCAAGGCCTCCCGGGCCTGGCATGCCAGCCCGAATCGCTGACCCCTCCCTGCCGGGCCTGGCCTGCCTGCACGAACCGCCAGCCCTACCCTGCAGGGTCCGGCCTGCCTGCCCTGCCTGCCCAAATCTGCATCCTTGCTTTTCCGTGCCTGGCCTGCCTGCCCTGCCTTCCCGAACCGGCAGCCTGGCCTTGCCGGGCCTGGCCTGCCTGCCCTGCCTGCTCGAACCGCCGGCCGGGCCCTGCCCGGCCTGGTATGCCTGCCCAAATCGCCAGCCTGGCCCTGCCGGGACTGGCCTGTCTGCTAGAACAGCCGGCATGGCCTGCCGGGCCTGGCCTGCCTGCCATGCCTGCCCGATCCGCCGCCCTGGCCTTGCCGGGCCTGGAATGCCTGCCCAGCCTGCCCGAACCGCCGCCCTGGCCTTGCCGGGCCTGGACTGCCTGCCTGAACCACCGGCCCCGCCCTGCCGGGACTGGACTGCCTGCCCTGCCTGCCCGAACCACCAGCCCAACCTGGCCAGACCTGGGCTGACTGCCCTGCCTGCCCGAACAAGCATCCTGGCCCTGCCGGGCCTGGCATGCCTGCCATGCCTGCCCGAACCGCAACCCTGGCCTTGCCAGGCCTGGAATGCATGCCCATCCAGCCCGAACCGCCGCCCTGGCCTTGCCGGGCCTGAACTGCCTGCCCAAACCACCGGCCCCGCCCTGCCTGGCCTGGACTGCCTGGCAGAACCGCCAGCCCGGCTCTGCCGGGCCTGGCCTGCCTGCCCAAACCGCCAGCCCCACACTTCCGGGCCTGGCCTGCCTGCCCAAACCGCCGGCTCTGCCCTGCCATGCCTGCCCGAACCGCTGACCTCTCCCTTCCGAGCCTGGCCTGCCTGCCCAAAACTCCATCCCAACCTGCGAGGCCCGGCCTGCCTGACCTGCCTGCTCAAACCAGCATCCTGGCCCTTCCGGGCCTGGTCTGCCTGCCCTGCTGGCCCGTACGGGCAGCCTGGCCCTGCCGGGCCCGGCCTGCCTGCCCTGCCTGCCCGAACCGCCTGCCTGGCCCTTCCGGGCCTGGCATTCCTGCCCGAATCGCTGGCCTTGCCCTGCCAGGACTGGCCTGCCTGCTCGAACAGCAGGCCTGGCCATGCCGGGCCTGCCCTTCCTGCCCAAACAGCCGGCCCGGCCCTGCCGGGCCTGGGTTGCCTGCCCTGCCTGCCCGATCCACCAGCCCAACACTGCCAGGCCTGCCCTGCCTACCCTGCCTGCCCTAACTGGCATCCTGGCCCAGCTGGGCCTGGCCTGCCTGCCATGCCTGTCCGAACCGCCACCATGGCCTTGCCGGGCATGGACTTCCTGACCGAACCGCCGGCGCGGCCCTTCCGGGCCTAGCCTGCCTGTCCGTACCCCCGGCCCCACCAGCCAGGCCTGGCCTGCCTGCCTGATTCGCCGGCCCCGCCTTGCAGGGCCTGGCCTGCCTGCCCGAACCACCGTCCCTGCCCTACCGGTTCTGTGCAGCCTGCCCGAATCGCTGGCCCCGCCCTGCCGTGCCTGCTCTGCCTGCCTGAAACGCCAGCCTGGCCCTGCCGGGCCTGGCCTGTTGGCCAAACCACAGACCTGGCCCTGCCGGGCCTGGACTGCCTGCCCGGAACCGCCGGCCGGCCCTGCCGGGCATGGCCAGCCTGCCCGAATCGCCGGCCCCGCCCTGCCATGCCTGCTCTGCCTGCCTGATTCGCCGGCCCTGCCTTGCCGGGCCTGGCCTGCTTGCCCGAACCACCGGGTCCGCCCTGCTGGGCCGGGACTGCCTGCCCGAACTGCCGGCCCTGCCCTGCCGGGCGTGGGCAGTTTTGCAGAACTGCTGGCCCGTTCCTACAGGGCCTGGCCTGCCTGCCCTGCCTGCCCGAACAGCATGCCCGGAGCTGCCGGGCCTGGCCTGCTTACACTGCCTGCCTGAACCACCAGCCTGTCCCTGCCGGGCCTAGACTGCATGCCCTGACTGCCCGAACCGCCTCCCTATCTTTGCCGGCCCTGGACGGCCTGCTCTGCCTGCCCAAACCGCCGACCCATCTCTGCCGGGCCTCCATGCCTGCCGGAATCGCCGGCCGGCCCAGCCGGGCCTGGCCTGCCTGCCCGAACCGCCGGACCGGCCCTGGGGGATCTGGCTTGCCTTCCCTGCCTGCCTGAACAACCAGCCTGGCCCTGCAGGACCTGGCCTGCTTGCCCTGCCTGCCCGAACCGCCAGCGTGGCACTGCCAGGCCTGACCTGACTGCCCAAACAGCCAGCCGGGTCCTGCCAGGCCTGACCAGCCTGGCAGAACCGCCGACCCCGCCCTGCGGGGCCTGGCCGGCCTGGCAGAACCCCTGCCCCAGCCCTGCCGGGCCTAGCCTGTCTGGCCTGCCTGCCCGAACCACCGGCCCTGCCCTGCCAGACCTGCCTGCCAGAACCGCCGGCCCGGCCCTGCCGGCCTGGCCTGACTTCCCAAACTGCCGGCCCTGTCCTGCCCATCATTTCCTGCCTACACGAACCGCCGGCCCGGCCCTGCTTGGCCTGCCCTGCCTGCCCGAACCGCCTCCCTGGCCTTGCCGAGCCTGCCCTGCCTGTCCGAACCGCCGAACCTGCTCTTCCAGGCTTGGCCTGCCTGCCCGAACCACCTGCCCGGCCCTACCGGCCGGACCTGACTTCCCGAACCGCCGGCCCAGGCCTGCCCATCATTTCCTGCCTACACGAACCGCCGACCCGGCCTATTGGGACTGGCCTGCCTGCCCGAACCGCTGGCCCAGCCCTGCCTGCCCTGCCCTGCCTGCCCGAACCGCCTCCCTGGCCTTGCCGAGCCTGGACTGCCTGCCCTGCCTGCCCGAACCGCCGAACCGGCTCTTCCAGGCCTGGCCTTCCTGCCTGAACAGCCGGCCCGGCCCTGCCGGGCCTGGCCTGCATGCCCGAACCGCCGGCCCAGCACTGCGGGGCCTGGCCTGCCTGCCCTGCCTGCCCGAACCTCCAGCCTGGCCCTGCAGGGCCTAGCCTGACTGCCATGCCTACCCGAACCGCCGCCCTGGCCTTGCCCGGCATGGACTTCCTGCCCGAACCGCGGGCCCCGACAGCCGGGCCTGGCCAGCCAGCTCGAACCGCCAGACCCGCCCTGCCGTGCCTGGCCTGCCTGCCCGAACCACCGCTCCGCTCTGCACGGCCAGGCCTGCCTGATCGAACCGCACCCTGCCGGGCCTGGCCTGCCTGCCCGGCCTGGCCTGCCTGCCTGAATCACCGGCCCAGCCCGGCTGGGCCTGGCCAGCCTGGCAGAACCGCCGGCCAGTCCCTGCCCGTCCGAACGGCCGGCCGGCCCTGCCGGGCATGGCCTTCCTGCCGGAACCGCCAGCCTGGCCTTGCCGGGCCTGGCCTGCCTGGCCTGCCTGCCCCAACCGCTGCACTGGCCTTGCCGGGCCTGGCCTGCCTTCCCTGCCTGCCCGAACTGCCGACCCGGCTCTGCTGGGCCTGGCCTGCATGCCCGAAACGCCGGCCCAGCACTGCCTGGCCTGGCCTGCCTGCCTGAACTGCAGGCCTCGCCCTGCTGGGTCTGGCCTGCCTGTCCGATCCATGGACCCTGCCCAGCCAGGCCTGGCCTGCCTGCCCGAACCGCGGGCCTAGCCCTGCCGTCCTGGCCTCCCTTCCCTGCCTGCCCGAATAGCCAGCCCAGCCCTGCCTGGTCTGGCAAGCTTGCCGAACCGTTGGCCCGGCCCTACCTTGCCTGGCCTGCCAGCCCGAACCGCCGGCCCGGCCCTACAGTGCCTAGCCTGGCCTGCATGCCCAAACCGCTGGCCTGGCCCTACCAGGCCTGGCCTGGTAGCCTGAACCGCTGGCCCCGCCCTGCCGGGCCTCGCCTGCCTGCCCTAACTGCTGTCCCTGCCCTGCCTGGCCTGGGCAGCCTGGCAGAACTGTCGGCCCGGCCCTACCAGGCCTGGCCTGCCTGCCCAAAACGCCAGCCCCGCTTTGCCGGGCATGCCCTTCCTGCCCGAACCGACTGCCAGGCCCTACCGGGCCTAGTCTGCCTCCCCTGCCTGCCCGAACCGCCGGCCCAGCCCTGGGGGCATGCCCTGCCTGCCTGAACAGCCGGCCCGGCCCTGCCGGGCCTGGCATGCCTGTCTAAACCGCCAGCTGGGTCCTGCCGGGCCTGGCCAGCCTTGCAAAACCGCCGGGCCCAGCTGCTGGGCCTGGCCAGTCTGGCAGAACAGTCGGCCCAGCGCTGCCGGACCTGGCCTGTCTGCCCTGCCTGCACGAAATCCCGGCCTGGCCCTGCCGGGCCTGTCATGCCTGCCTTAATATCCAGCCCGGCCCTGCAGTGCCTAACCTGCGGACCTGAACCGCCGGCCCGGCCCTACCGGGACTGGACTGCCTACCCGAACCACCAGCATGGAACAGCCGGGACTGGGCTTCCTGCCCGAACTGCCGGCCCCGCACTGCCTGGCCTGGCATGCCTGCCCGAACCGCTGGACCCGCTCTGCGGGGACTGGCCTGCCTACCCGAACTGCCGGCCCGGCCCTGCCGCAACGGGCCTGCCTGCCAGAACCGCTGGCTGGCCCTGCGGGCTTAGCCTGCCTGCCCTGCCTGCCGGAACCGCCATCGTGGCCCTGCCTGGCCTGCCCGGAAAGGCTGCACTGGCCGACGGGCCTGGCCTGCCTGCCCGAACCGCCGGCCCCACCCTCTCGGGCCTTGCCTTCCTGCCCTGCCAGCCCGAACCCCGGGCCCGGCACTGCCCGGCCTGTCTTGCCTGCCCTTCCTGCCCGAACCGCATGCCTGTCCCTACCGGGACTGGACTGCCTGCCCTGCCTGCCGGAACGGCCGGCCCGGCCATGCCCAGCCTGGATTTTCTGCCCGAACCGCCGGCCCCGCCCTGCCTGGCCTGGCCTTCCTGCCTGAACCGCCGTGCCCGCCCTGCCGGGCCCGGCCTGCCTGACCGAACCGCTGGCCCCGTGCTGTCGGGCCTGGCCTGCCTGCCCAAACCGCCTGCCCGGTCCTGCCGGGCCTGGCCTGCCTGCCCAAAACTCCGGACCCGCCCTGCCGGGCCTGGCCTGCCTGCCCGAACCGCCGGCCCTGCCCTGCCGGGCCTGGGCTGCCTGCCCAAACAGCCGGCCCCGCCAGCCGGTCCTGGCCTCCCTGCCCAAACAGTCGGCGCCACAGTCGGCCTGCCCTGCACACCCGAACCGCTGGCCCAGTACTGCGGGGCCTTGCAGCCTGCTCATCCTGCCCGAACCGCCAGCCTGGCCCTGCCAGGCCTGGCCTGCCTGCCCTGCCTTCCTGAACTGACGTCCCGGCCATGCAGGGCCTGGCCAGCCTGGCCTGCCTGCCTGAACCGCCAGCCTGGCTCTGCCGGGCCTGGTCTTCCTGGCCGAACCCCCGGCCTGGTCTTGCTAGGGCCTGGTCTGCCTGGCCAAACCGTCAGCCTGGCCCTGGGGGGCCTGGACTTCCTGGCCGAACCGCCGACCTGGCCCTGACGGGCCTGGTCTTCCTGGCAGAACAGCTGGCATGTACCGGTCGGGCCTGGCATGCCTGCCCGAACAGCCGGCCTGGCAGTGCCGGGCCTGGCCGGCCTGCCCTGCTGCCCAAACAGCCGGCCTGGCCCTGCCGGGCCTGCCATGCCTTCCCGAACCGCCGGCCTGGCCCTGCGGGCCTGTCCTGCCTGCCCTGCCTGCCCTAACCGCCCGCTGGCCCTGCATGACTGGCCTGCCTGCCCTGCCTGCCGAACCTCCAGATTGGCCCTGCGGGGCCTGGCCTCCCTACCCGAACCATCGGGCTGGCCCTACTGGACCGGGCCTGCCTGGCTGAACCGCTGGCCTGGCCCTACTGGCCCTGGACTTCCTGGCCCAACCGCCGGTTTGGCCCTGCCGGGCCTGGTCATCCTGGCCGAACCATCGGCCTGGCCCTGCCTGGCCTGGACTTCCTGGCCGAACCGCCGCCCTGGCACTGCCGGATATGACCTGCCGGCCAGAACAGCCGGTCTGGCCTTGCCGGGCCTGGACTGCCTGCCCTGCCTTCCCGAACCGCAGGACTGGCCCTGACGGGCCTGGCTAGCCTGCCCTGCCTCCCCAAACCGCCGGCCGTGCCGTGCCGGGCCAGGCCTTCCTGGCCGAACCGCCGGCCGTCCCTGCCGGGTCTGCCCATCCTGCCCGAACCGCCGGCCTGGCTTTGCCTGGCCTGGCCTCCCTTCCTGAACCGCCGGCCGTCCCTGCTGGGCCTAGCCTGCCTGCCCTGCTTGCCCGAACAGCAAATCCGGCCCTGACGGGCCTGGCCCTCCTGCCCGAATTGCTAGCCTGGTATGCCGGGACTGGACCGACAGCCCGAACGGCCGGCCCCGCCCTGCCAGACTTGGCCTGCCTGCCCGAAGAGCCAGGCCAGCCGTGCCGGCCTCCCTGCCTGCCCATACAGCCGGCCCCACCCTGCAGGGCCTGAATGGCATGCCCTAACCACCGGCCCGGCCCTGTGGGGCCTGGCCTGCCTGCCCTGCCTGCCCGAACGGCAAGCCTGGTCCTGCCGGGCCTACCCTTCCTGCCTGAACCGCCGGCCTGGCCCTGCCAGGCCCGGCCTGCCCGCGATGCCTGCCCGAACCCCCTGCCTGGTCCTGCCGGGCCTTCCTTGCCTGCCCAAACTGCCTGCCAGGCCCTGCCGGGCCTGGCCTTCCTGCCCGAATCACTAGCCTGGCCTTGCCGGACCTGGCCTGCCTGCCCGAACAGCCGGCCCAGCCCTGCCATGCCTGGCCTGCCTGCCCATTCTGCCGACCCGTGTCTGCCGGGACTGGCCTGCCTGCCTGAATCGCCGGCCCCACCATGCCGGGCCTGGCCTGCCTGTCTGAACCGCCTGCCTGGCCGTGCCCGTTCCTGGCCTGCCTGCCCTCCCTGCCCAAACCGCCAGACTGGCCCTTCCGGTCCTGGCCTGCCTGCCCGAATCGCTGGCCTGGCCCCGGCCGGCCTGGCCTGCCTGCCCTCACCGAAAATCTGGCCCTGCCGGGCCGGGCCTTACTGCCCAAAATGCCGCCCTGGCCCTCCCAGGCCTGGCCTGCCTTGCCGAAACGCCGGGCTGCCCCTGCCGGACCTGGCCTGCCTGCCCTCCCTGTCCGAACTGCGAGCCTGGCTCTGCCAGGCCTGGTCTTCCTTGCCGAACCGCCGGCCTGGACCTGCCAGGGCCTGGCATGCCTAGCCGAACGGTTGGCCTGGCCCTGCGGTGACTGGACTTCCGTGCCGAACCGCCGGCCTGTCTTCCTGGCCGAACCGCTGGCCTGGCCCGGTCGGGCCTGGCCTGCCTGCCCGAAGAGCTGGCCTGGCCATACTGAGCCTGGCCGGCCTGCCCTGCTGCCCGAATCGCCGACCCGGCTCGGCCGGGTCTGGACTGGCTGCCCTCCCTGCCCTAATCTCCGTACCCGCCATGCTGGGCCTGGCCTGCCTGCCCGTACTGCCGGCCCGGCCCTGTCGGGCCTGGCTTCCTGCCTGAACCCCCGGCCCTTACCTGCCGGGCCTGACCTGCTTGTCCAAATCGCCGGCCCAGCCCTGCCAGGCATGGCCTGCCTGCCCGAACCGCCGGCCTGGCCCTGCTGGGCCTGGCCTGCCAGCCCTCCCTGCCCGAACCGCCAGACTGGACCTGGCAGGCCAGGCCTGCCTTCCCGAAACGCTGGCCTTGCCCTGCCAGGCCTGGAATGCCTGCCCTATCCGCCAGCCTGGCCTTCTCGGGCCAGGCCTTACTGCTCAAAACGCCGGCCTGGCCCTCCCGGGACTGGACATTCTGGTCGAACCGCCGGCCTGGCCCTGGGGGGCCTGCACTTCCTGCACAAACCGCCACACTGGCCCTTCTGGTCCTGGCCTGCCTGCCCAAACCACTGGCCTGGCCCCGCCTGGCCTGGCCTGACTGCCCTCACCGCCAGTCTGGCCCTGCCGGGCCTAGACTGTCTGCTCGAACGGCCGGCCCCGCCCTGCGGGGCCTGGCCTGCCTGCCCTGCCTGCCCGAACAGCCAACCTGGCCCAGCCGGGCCTGGACTGCCTTCTTGATAGGCCGGCCTGTCCCTGCCAGGCCTGCCCTTCTTGCCTGAACCGCCGGCATGGCCCTGCCGGCCTGGCATGCCTGCGATGCCTGCCCGAACCACCGGCCTGGCCTTGCCGGGCCTGCCCTGCCTGCACGAACCGCCTGCCTGGCCCTGCCGGGCCTGGCCTTCCTGCCCAAATCACTAGCCTGGCCTTGCCGGGCCCGGACTGCCTGCCCGAACCGCAGGCCCTGCCCTGCCAAGCCTGGACTACCAGCCCATTCCGCCGAACCATTTCTGCCGGTCTGGCCTTTCTGCCCAAACAGCCAGCCACGCCCTGCCGGACCTGTCCTGCCTGCCCGAACTGCCGGACCCGCCCTGCCAGTCCTGGCCTGCCTGCCCGAACCGCAGGCCCCGCCCTGCCGGGATTGTCCTGCCTGCCTGAACCAGCGGCCCTGCCCTGCGCAGCCTGGCCTGCCTGCCCTGCCTGTCCGAACCGGCAGCCTGGCCCTGCCGGGCCTGGTCTTCCTGGCCGAACCGCCGGCCTGGCCCTGACGGGCCTGGTCTTCCTGGCCGAACAGCCGGTCTGGCCCGGTCGGGCCTGGACTGCCTGCCCGAACCACTGGCCTGGCCGTACTGGGCCTGGCCGGCCTGCCCTATTGCCCGAACCGACGACCCGGCTCGGCCGGTTCTGGACTGGCTGCCCTCCCTACCCTAACCGCCGCCCCACCCTGCTGGGCCTGGCCTGCCTGCCCGTACTGCTGGCCCGGCCCTGCTGCACCTGGCTTTCTGCCTGACCCCCGGCCCTTACCTGGCGTGCCTTACCTGCCTGTTCAAATCGCCGTACCTGCCCTGCCAGGCCTGGCCTGCCTGCCCGAACTGCCGACGCCGCGCTGCCGTGCCTGGGCTGCCTGCCCAAACCGCCGTCTCCGCCATGCCGGGCGTGGCCTGCCTACCCGAATTGCCAGCCCAGCCCTGCCAGGCGGGGTCTGCCTACCTGAATCGCCCACCTGGCCCCGCCGGGCCTTGTTGTCCTGGCCGAACCGCTGGCCTGTCCGTGCCCGTTCCTGGCTTGCCTGCCCAAACGGCCAGCCTGGCCCTGCCGGGCATGGCCTGCCTGCCCTCCCTGCCCGAACTGCCACACTGGCCCCGCCGGATTTGTCCTGCCTGCCCGAACCACTGGCCTGGTCCTGCCGGGCCTGGCGTGTCTGCCTAACCGCCAGCCAGGCCCTGCCAGGCCGGGCCTTACTGCCCGAAACGCCAGCCTGGCCCTGCAGGCATGGCCTGCCTTTCTGAACCGCTGGCCTGGCCCTGCCGGGCGTGGTCATCCTAGCCGAACCACCAGCCTGGCCCTGCCTGGCCTGGACTGCCTGCCCTCCCTGCCCGAACCACCAGCCTGGCTCTGCCGGGCCTGGTTTTCCTGGTCGAACCTCCGGCCATTTCGGGCCTTTTATTCCTTGCCAAACCGCCGGCCTGGACCTGCCAGGGCCTGGCCTGCCTGGCCGAACCGCCGGCCTGGCCCTGACGGGCCTGGTCTTCCTGGCCGAACCACCAGCCTCGCCCGGTCGGGCCTGGCCTGCCGGCCCGAAACGCTTGCATGGCCCTGCCGGGATTGGCATGCCAGCCCTCCTTGCCCGAACCGCAAGACTGGCCCTGCCGGGCAGGGCATGCCTGCCCGAACCGCCGGCCTGGCCTGAAGGGCCTGGCCTGCCTGCCCTGCCTACCCGAACCGCCAGAATGGCCCTGCCGGGCATGGTCTTCCTGGCCGAAACGCCGGCCCGGCCCTGTCGGGACTGCCTGCCTGCCCAAACTGCCGGCCTGTCCCTGCCAGGCCTGGCCTGCCTGTTTGAACCGCCGGCCTGGACAGGGCCCGTTCCTGGCCTTCCTTCCTGAATCGCTAGCCTGGCCTTGCTGGACCTGGCCTGCCTGCCCGAACCACCCGGCCCCGCCCTGCCATGCCTGGCCTGCCTGCCCATTCTGCCGACCCGTGTCTGCCGGGACTGGCCTGCCTGCCTGAACCGCCGGGCCCGCCTGCCGGGCCTGGCCTGGCTGCCCAAACCTCCGGCCCAGCCCTGCCGGGCTTGGCCTGCCTGCCCGAACCGCCGGCCCCGCCCTGCCGGCCTGGGCTGCCTGCACAAACAGCCGGCCCCGCCATCCAGGCCTGGCCTCCCTGCCCGAACCGTCGGCCCCGCCCTACCGGGCCTGCCCTGCAAGCCCGAACCGCTGGACAGTACTGCGGGCACTTGCAGGCTGCTCTTCCTGCACTAACCGCAAGCCTAGCTCTGCCGGGCCTGGTCTTCCTGGCCGAACCGCCGGCCTGGTACTGCCAGGGCCTGGTCTGCCTGGCTGAACTGTAGCCTGCCTCTGGGGGGCCTGGACTTCTTGGCCGAACCACCGGACTGGCGCTGACGGGCCTGGTCTTCCTGGCCGAACAGCTGGCCTGGCCCGGTCGGGCCTTGCCTGCCTGCCCGAACAGCCAGCCTGGCAGTGCCAGGCCTGGCCGGCGTGCCCTGCTGCCCAAACCGCCGGCCTGGCCCTGCCAGGCCTGTCCTGCTGGCCCTGCCTGCCCGAACCGCCGGCCTGGCCCTGCCGGGCCTGCCCTGCCTGCCCTCCCTGCCCGAACCACCAGACTGGACCTGCCCGGCCTGGCCTGCCTTCCCGAAACGCTGGCCTTGCCCTGCCGGGGCGGCCTTCCTGACCGAACCACTGACCCCGTGCTGCCGGGCCTGGCCTGCCTGCCCGTACCGCCGGCCCCGCCCTGCAGGGCTGGCCGGCATGCCCGAACCACCGGCCCAGCCCTGCGGGGCCTGGCCTGCCTGCCCTGCCTGCCCGAACGGCAAGCCTGGACCAGCCGGGCCTGGACTGCCTCCTCAATTGGCCGGCCTGTCCATGCCAGGCCTACCCTTCCTGCTGAACTGCCTGCGATGTCTGCCCGAACCGCCTGCCAGGCCCTGCCGGGCCTCGCCTTTCTGCCCGAATCGCTAGCGTGGCCTTGCCGGACCTGGCCTGCCTGCCCGAACCACCCGGCCCCACCCTGCCATGCCTGGCCTGCCTGCCCATTCCGCCGACCCGTGTCTTCCGGGACTGGCCTGCCTGCCTGAACCGCCCGCCCCGCCATGCCGGGCCTGGCCTTTCTACCGGAACCGCCGGCCTCGCCCTGCCGGGCCTGGCCTGCCTGCACGTACCTCTGGCCCCGCCCTGCCGGGCCAGGCCTGCCTACCCAAATCGCCAGCCCCGCCCTGCCGGGACTGTCCTGCCAGCCCGAAACACGGGCCCCGCCCTGCCGGGACTGGCGTGCTTTCCCGAACTGCCAGCAGGGCCCTGCCCAGCCTGGCCTGCCTCCCTGCCTGGCCGAACCGCCAGCCTGGGCCAGCCGGGCCTGGCCTGCCTTCCCTGCCTGCCAGACCGCCATCCTGGGCCTGCCGGGCCTGGCCTGCCTGGCCTGCCTGCCCGAACCGCCGACCCGGCTCTGCGGGTCCTGGCCTGTCTGCCCGAAACCCCAGCAGGGCCCTGCCCGGCCTGGCCTGCCTGCCCTGCCTTCCCGAACCACCAGCCTGAGCCTGCCGGGCCTGGCATATCTGCCCTGCCTGCCAGACCCCCCAGCCCGGACCTGCCAGGCCTGGACTGCATGCCCGAACCATCGGCCCGGCTCTATCGGGCCGGGCCTGTCAGCCCGATCCTCCGGCCCCACCCTGCCGAACCTGGCCGGCCTCCTCGACACGCCGGCCCCGCCCTGCCGGGCCTGGCCTGCCTGTCTGAACCGCCTGCCTGGCCGTGCTCGTTCCTGGCCTGCGTGCCCTCCCTGCCCAAACCGCCAGACTGGCCCTTCAGGTCCTGGCCTGCCTGCCCGAACCACTGGCCTGGCCCCGTCCGACCTGGCCTGCCTGCCCTCACTGCCAGTCTGGCCCTGCCGGGCCGGGCCTTACTGCCCGAAATGCCGGCCTGGCCCTCCCAGGCCTGGACTGTGTTGCCGAAAGGCCGGGCTACCCCTGCTGGGCCTGTCCTGCCTGCCCTCCCTGTCTGAACCGCGAGCCTGGCTCTGACGGGCATGTTCTTCCTTGCCGAACCGCCGGCCTGGACCTGCCAGGGCCAGGCCTGCCTAGCCGAACCGTCGGCCTGGCCCTGCCTGCCTGGGCTGCCTGCCCTCCCTGCCTGAACCGCCAGACTGGACCTGCCGTGCCAGGCCTGCCTTCCCGAAACGCTAGCCTTGCCCTGCCGGGCCTGGAATGCCTGCCCTGCCTGCCCGAACCGCTGGCCGGGCCCTGCCAGGCCTGCCGGGCCTGCCAGAACCAGTAGCCTGGCCCTGCCAAGCCTGGCCTGCCTGCCCTAACCGCTGGCCTGGCCCTGCCGGGCCAGGCCTTACTGCCCGAAACGCCGGCGTGGCCCTCCCAGGCCTGGCCGAACCGCCGGCTTGGCCCTCCCGGGACTGGACATTCTGGCCGAACCGCCAGCCTGGCTGTGCCGGGCGTGGTCTTCCAGGCCGAACCGCCAGCCTGGCCCTTCGTGCTGGCCTGCTGCCCTCCGTGCCCAAACCCAGGCCAGGCTCTGCCTGGCTTGCTCTTCCTATCTGATCTGCTGGCCTGGCCATTTTGGGCCTTTTGTTCCTTGCCGAACCGCCTGTCTGTCCCTGCCGGGCCTGGCCTGCCTACCCGAACCGCCGGCCCCACTCTGCCGGGCCCGGCCTGCCTGACCAAACCACTGGCCCCATGCTGCCGGGCCTGGCCTGCCTGCCCAAACCGCATACCCGGCACTGCCGGGCCTGGCCTGCCTGCCCAAACCTCCGCCCAGCCCTGCTGGGCCTGGCCTGCCTGCCCGAACCGCCGGCCCCGCCCTGCCTGCCTGGGCTGCCTGCCCAAACAGCCGGCCCCGCCAGCCAGGCCTGGCCTCCCAGCCTGAACCGTCGGCCCTGCCCTACCAGGCCTGCCCTGCACGCCCGAACTGCTGGCCAGTATTGCAGGCCCTTGCAGGCTGCTCTTCTTGCCCGAACCGCCAGCCGGGCTCTGCCGGGCCTGGTCTTCCTTGCCGAACCGCTGGCCTGGTCCTGCCAGGGCCTGGTCTGCCTGGCCAAACCGTCGGCCTGCCTCTAGGGGGCCTGGACTTCCTGGCCGAACCGCCGGCCTGGCCCTGACGGGCCTGGTCCTCCTGGCCGAACAGCTGGCCTGGCCCGGTAGGGCCCTGCCTGCCTGCCCGAACAGCCAGCCTGGCAGCGCCAGGCCTGGCCGGCCTGCCCTGCTGCCCAAACAGCCGGCCTGGCACTGCCGGGCCTGTTCTGCCTACCCTGCCTGCCCGAACCGCCGGCCTGACCCTGCCAGGCCTGCCCTGCCTGCCCTGCCTGCCCGAACCGACGGGCTGGCCCTGCCAGGCCTTGCATGCCTGGCCCAATCGCCGACCTGGCCCTACAGGGCCTGGCCTGCCTGGATGAACCGCCGGCCTGGCCCTACCGGCCCTGGACGTCCTGGCCCAACGGCCAGTTTGGCCCTGCCAGGCCTGGTCATCGTGGCCGAACCGTCGGCCTGGCCCTGCCTGGCCTGGACTTCCTGGCCGAACCGCCGGCCTGGCCCTGCTGGGCCTGGTCAACCTGGTTGAACCGCCGCCCTGGCACTGCCGGGCCTCACCTGCCGGCCCGAACAGCCGGCCTGGCCTTGCCGGGCCTGGACTGCCTGCCCTATCTGCCCAAACCACATTCCTGGCCCTCACGGGCCTGGCCAGCCTGCCCTGCCTCCATGAACCGCCGGCCGTGCCGGGCCTGGCGTTCCTGGCCGAACCGCCGGCCTTGCCATGTCGTGCTTGGCCTGCCTGCCTAAACCGCCGGCCGCCCTGCTGGGCCTAGCTTGCCTGCCCTGCCTGCCCGAACCGCCAGCCTGGCACTGCCGGGCCTGGCCTTCCTGCCCGAATCCCTAGCCTGGCCTTGCCGGGCCTGGACAGCCTGTCCGAAGAGCTAGACTGCCCGTACTGGACCTGGCCGGCCTGCCCTGCTGCCCAAACCACCAACCCGGCTCGGCCGGGTCTGGACTGGCTGCCCTCTCTGTCCTAGCCGCCGGCCCCGCCCTGCTGGGCCTGGCCTGCCTGCCCGTACTGCCGGCCCAGCCCTGTTGGGCCTGGCTTCCTGCCTGAACCCCCGGCCCTTACCTGCCGGGCCTGACCTGCCTGTCCAAATCGCCGGCCTAGCCCTGCCGGGCCTGGCCTGCCTGCCCGAACCGCCGACCCCACGCTGCCGGGCCTGGGCTGCCTGCCCGAACCGCCGGCTCCGCCCTGCCGGGCGTGGCCTACCTACTCGAATTGCCGGCCCAGATCTGCCGGGCCTGGCCTGCCTGCCCTAACCGCCGGCCTGGCCCTGCCGGGCCTGCCCTGCCTGACTGAACCGCCCGACGGCCCTGCCGGGCCTGGCCTGCCTGCCCTCCCTGCCCGAACTGCCAGATTGGACCTGCCGGGCCAGGCCTGCCTTCCCGAAATGCTGGCCTTGCCCTGCCGGGCCTGGAATGCCTGCCCTATCCGCCAGCCTGGCCTTGTCGGGCCGGGCCTTACTGCTCAAAACGCCGGCTGGCCCTCCCAGGCCTGGCCTGCCTGGCCGAAACCCCAGCCTGGCCCTCCCGGGACTGGACATTCTGGTCGAACCGCCGGCCTGGCCCTGGGGGGCCTGCACTTCCTGGCCGAACCACCAGCCTGGCTCTGCCGGGTCTGGCCTGCCTGCCTGAACCGCCGGCCGGCCCTACTGGGCCTAGCCTGCCTGCCCTGCCTGCCCGAACCTCCAGACTGGACCTGCTGGGACTGCCCATCCTGCCCGAACCTCCGCCCTGGCATTGCCGGACCGGACTGACTACCCGAATCGCTAGCCTGGCCCTGCCGGACCTATACCGAATGCCCGAACCACAGGCCCCGCATTGCTGGGCCTGGCCTTTCTGCCCGAACAGCCAGCCCCGCCCTGCCGTGCCTGGCCTGCTTGCAAGTACCGCTGGCCGCGCCCTGCCAGGCCTGGCCTGCATGCCCGAACAGCCGGCCACGCATGCCAGTCCTGGCCTGCCTGCCCGAACCACGGCTCCCGCCCTGCCGGGATTGGCCTGCCAGCCTGAACCGCCGGCCCTGCCCTGAGCAGCCTGGCCTTCCTGCCTGAACCGCATGCCTGTCCCTGCCGGCACTGGACTGCTTGCCCTGCCTGCCCAAACGGCCAGCCGGGCCATGCCAGGCCTGGATTTTCTGTCCGAACCGCCGGCCCGGCCCTGCCTGGCCTGGCCTTCCTGCCTGAACCGCCATGCCCGCCCTGCCGGGCCTGGCCTGCCTGCCCGAACCGCCGTGCCCACACTGCCGGGCCTGGCCTGCCTACCCGAACGGCCGGCCATGCCCTGCCGGGCCTGGCCTGCCTGCCCGAACCGCCGGCCCCGCCCTGTCGGGCCCGGCCTGCCTGACCGAACTGCTGGCCCCGTGCTGTCTGGCCTGGCCTGCCTGCCCAAACCGCCTGCCCGGTCCTGCCGGGCCTGGCCTGCCTGCCCAAAACTCCGGACCCGCCCTGCCGGGCCTGGCCTGCCTGCCCGAAATGCCGGCCCCCCCCTGCCGGGCCTGGGCTGCCTGCCCAAACAGCAGGCCCCGCCAGCCGGGCCTGGCCTCCCTGCCCGAACCGTCGGCCCCGCCCTACTGGGCCTGCCCTGCACACCCGAACCGCTGGCCCAGTACTGCGGGGCCTTGCAGACTGCTCATCCTGCCCGAACCGCCAGCCTGGCCTTGCCGGGACTGGCCTGCTTGCCCTGCCTTCCTGAACTGACGTCCCGGCCCTGCAGGGCCTGACCAGCCTGGCCTGCCTGCCCGAACCGCCAGCCTGGCTTTGCCGGGCCTGGTCTTCCTGGCCAAACCGCCGGCCTGGCCCTGCCGGGCCTGGACTTTCTGGCCGAACAGCATGCCTGGCCAAGCAGGGCATGTTCTTCCTTGCCAAACCGCCGGCCTGAACCTGCCAGGGACTGGCTTGCCTAGCCGAACCATCGGCCTGGCCCTGAGGGGCCTGGACTTCCATGCCGAACCGCCGGCCTGGCCCTGACGGGCCTGGTCTTCTTGGCCGAACAGCCGACCTGGCCCGGTCGGGCCTGGCCTGCCTGCCCGAACCGCCGGCCCCACCCTCTCGGGCCTTGCCTGCCTGCACTGCCAGCCCGAACCCCGGGCCCGGCACTGCCCGGCCTGTCTTGCCTGCCCTTCCTGCCCGAACCGCATGCCTGTCCCTGCCGGGACTGGACTGCCTTCCCTGCCTGCCCGAACGGCCAGCCCGGCCATGCCAGGCCTGGATTTTCTGCCCGAACCGCCGGCACCGCCCTGCCTGGCCTGGCCTTCCTGCCTGAACCACAGTACCCGCCCTGCCAGGCCTGGCCTGCCTGCCCGAACCGCTGGCCCCGTGCTGCCGGGCCTGGCCTGCCTACCCGAACCGCCAGCCCCGCCCTGCAGGGCCCGGCCTGCCTGACCGAACCGCTGGCCCCGTGCTGTCGGGCCTGGCCTGCCTGCCCAAACTGCCTGCCCGGTCCTGCCGGGCCTGGCCTGCCTGCCCAAAACTCCGGCCCTGCCCTGTGGGCCTGGCCTGCCTGCCCAAAACGCCGGACCCGCCCTGCCAGACCTGGGCTGCCTGCCGAAAGAGCTGGCCCCGCCAGCCGGGCCTGGCCTTCCTGCCCGAACCGTCGGCCCCACCCTACCGGGCCTGCCCTGCACGCCCGAACCGCGGGCCCAGTACTGCGGGACCTTGCAGACTGCTCATCCTGCCCGAACCGCCAGCCTGGCCCTGCCGGGATTGGCCTGCTTGCCCTGCCTTCCTGAACTGACGTCCCGGCCATGCAGGGCCTGGCCAGCCTGGCCTGCCTGCCCGAACCGCCAGCCTGGCTCTGCCGGGCCTGGTCTTCCTGGCAGAACAGCTGGCCTGTCCCGGTCGGGCCTGGCCTGCCTGCCCGAACAGCCGGCCTGGCAGTGCCGGGCCTGGCCGGCCTGCCCTGCTGCCCAAACATGCGGCCTGGCACTGCCGGGCCTGCCCTGCCTGCCCTGCCTGCCCGAACCGCAGGCCTGGCCCTGAAGGGCCTTGCTAGCCTGCCCTGCCTCCCCGAACCGCCGGCCGTGCCGTGCCGGGCCTGGCCTTCCTGGCCGAACCGCTGGCCTGGCCATGCCGTGCCTGGACTTCCTTGCGGAACGGCCGGCACGGACCCTGCCTAGCCTAGCCAGGGTGTCCGAACCGCCGACCTGGCCCTGAGTGGCCTGGCCTGCCTGCCTGAACCACCATCCGGCCCTGCTGGGCCTAGCCTGCCTGCCCTGCCTGCCCGAACCGCCAGCCTGGACCTGCCGGGACTGCCTAGCCTGGCCTCCCTGCCTGAACCTGCCGGGCCTGGCCCTCCTGACCGAATCGCTACACTGGTCCTGCCGGGACTGGACTGACAGCCCGAACGACTGGCCCACCCTGCCGGGCCTGGTCTGCCTGCCCAAACAGCCGGCCCCACCCTGCCGGACCTGGCCTGCCTGCCCGAAGAGCCAGCCCGGCCTTGCCGGCCTCCCTGCCTGCCCGTACCGCCGGCCCCACCCTGCAGGGCCTGGCCAGAATGCCCGAACCATCGGCCCGGCCCTGCGGGGCCTGGCCTGCCTGCCCTGCCTGCCCGAACGGCAAGCCTGGACCAGCCGGGCCTGAACTGCCTCCTCGATTGGCCGGCCTGTCCATGCCAGGCCTATCCTTCCTGCCTGAACCGCCGGCCTGGCCCTGCCAGGCCCGGCCTGCCTGCGATGCCTGCCCGAACCGCCTGCCTGGTCCTGCCAGTCTTCCTTACCTGCCCGAACTGCCAGCCAGACCCTGCCGGGCCCGGCCGTCCTGCCCGAATCGCTAGCCTGGCCTGGCTGGACCTGGCCTGCATGCCCGAACCCCCGGCCCCGCCCTGCCATTCCTTGCCTGCCTGCCCATTCCGCCAACCCGTGTCTGCCGGGACTGGCCTGCCTGCCTGAACCGCCGGCCCCACCATGCCGGGCCTGGCCTTTCTACCGGAATCGCCGGCCCCGCCCTGCCGGGCCTGGCCTGCCTGTCTGAACCGCCTGCCTGGCCTTGCCCATTCGTGGCCTACCTGCCCTCCCTGCCCAAACCGCCAGACTGGCCCTTCCGGTCCTGGCCTGCCTGCCCTCACCGCCAGTCTGGCCCTGCCGGGTCGGGCCTTACTGCCCGAAATGCCGGCCTGGCCCTCCCAGGCCTGGCCTGCCTTGCCGAAACGCCAGCCTGCCCCTGCCGGCCTGGCCTGCCTGCCCTCACTGTCCAAACCGCGAGCCTGGCTGTGCCGGGCCTGGTCTTCCTGGCCGAACCACCAGCCTGGCCCTGCCTGGCCTGGACTTCCTGGCCAAACAGCATGCCTGGCCATGCCGGGCATGTTCTTCCTTGCCGAACCACCGGCCAGAACCTTTCAGGGCCTGGGCAGCCTAGCCGAACCGTAGGCCTGGCCCTGCGGGGCCTGGACTTCTGTGCCGAACCGCCGGCCAGGCCCTGACGGGCCTGGTCTTCCTGGCCGAACCGCCAGCCTGGCCCGGTTGGGCCTGGCCTGCCTGCCCGAAGAGCCGGCCTGGCCGTACTGGGCCTGGCCGGCCTGCCCTGCTGCCCGAACCGCCGACCCGGCTCGGCCGGGTCTGGACTGGCTGCCCTCCCTGCCCTAACCGCCGGCCCTGCCCTGTTGGGCTTGGCCTGCCTGCCCGTACTGCCGGCCCGGCCCTATTGGGCCTGGCTTCCTGCCTGAACCCCCGGCCCTTACCTGCCGGGCCTGACCCGCCTGTCCAAATCGCCGGCCCAGCCCTGCCGGGCCTGGCCTGCCTGCCAGAACCGCCGACCCCACGCTGCCAGGCCTGGGCTGCCTGCCCGAACCGCCGGCTCCGCCCTGCCGGGCGTGGCCTGCCTACCCGAATTGCCGGCCCAGACCTGCCGGGCCTGGCCTGCCTGCCCGAACTGCCAGCCCCGCCCTGCTGGGCTGGGCCTGCCTGCCCTAACCGCCGGCCTGGTCCTGCGGGCCTGGCCTGCCTGCCTGAACCGCCGGCCGGCACTGCCAGGCCTTGCCTGCCTGCCCTCCCTGCCCTAACCGCCAGACTGGACCTGCCGGACCAGGCCTGCCTACCCGAAACGCTGGCCTTGCCCTGCCGGGCCTGGAATGCCTGCCCTATCCGCCAGCCTGGCCTTGTCGGACCGGGCCTTACTGCTCAAAACGCCAGCCTGGCCCTCCCAGGCCTGGCCTGCCTGGCCCTCCCAGGCCTGGCCTGCCTGGCCGAACCGCCGGGCTGGCCCTGCCGGAACTGAACATTCTGGTCGAACCGCCGGCCTGGCCCTGGGGGGCCTGCACTTCCTGCCCAAACCGCCACACTGGCCCTTCCGGTCCTGGCCTGCCTGCCCGAACCACTGACCTGGCCCCGCTCGGCCTGGCCTGCCTGCCTTCACCGCCAGTCTGGCCCTGGCGGGCCTAGACCGACTGCCGGAACGGCTGGCTCCGCCCTGCAGGGCCAGGCCTGCATGCCCGAACCGCCGGCCCGGCCCTGCGGGGCCTGGCCTGCCTGCCCTGCCTGCCCGAACAGCCAGCCTGTCCCAACCGGGCCTGGACTGCCTCCTGGATAGGCTGGAGGGACCGAGGGGTGGGAGGGACGGAGGGGAGGGGCGGAGGGGAGGAGGGGCGGAGGGACCGAGGGGTGGGAGGGGCGGGAGGGGCGGAGGGGAGGGGCGGAGGGGCCGAGGGGTGGAGGGACCGAGGGGTGGGAGGGGTGAGAGGGGCTGAGGGGCGGGAGGGGCGCGGGCGGGCGGGCGGGGGGATTGGCGAGTTGGGCACACTGTTCCCTGCGAACAAAGCAAAGCTCTCTGACTGACTGTCGTTGCTGATGAAAGTGCCTTGGGTTTTTTTCTTTGGGGGGGGTGGGGGGGGTTGGTTGGTTTTTTTGGTGTTTTTCTCCCCCCCCCCCCCCGTTCCACCGAAGGGGAAGTTTATCGGTGACTCCCGTTTTCCGTTCACGGTGCTTTTATTTTATGCTACCGCATCTTCACCAAAGTTTCTTCACCGCCACCATCGCCCCCGCCGTCCCACCTCCCCTGCCCCGGGCTTTCTGTTGTCCGGTCAGCCCCCCCCCGCCCCCCCCCCCCCCGGGCATCGGGCGCCCAGGACCTCAGAGGAGAGGAGGATCGGTTTGGTCTCCAGAAAGGCTGTTTCTTGATGGGCCAAGGAGGGAGGGAGCGCGAGTTTTGAGCCCCGCCCCCCCAGCCGCGCCTTTCCCATTCTCGTGCTCCCCCTCCCCCGCGGCGCCAGCGCCCAGCTGAAATCGGTCACCCACCCCACCTCCCATCCCGACCCCACCGCGAGGTGCGTGTCCGAAGCCTTAGCAGATCTTATCTCCAAGCGAGCTACCGACGGAGAACGGCGTCTCTTCCTCTTCCCCGCCCCCACCCTCCGGGCGAACGGGCGGGCGAGGCGGCAATGGGCGCGCAAAAAAAAAAAAAAAAAAAGGAGGCGGCCGTCCCGGCCGGCTTGGAGTCAGATTCCCTCTGGCCTCTTCTAAGGACACCGTTGTCTTTGTTGTTGTTGTTGTTGTTGTTCTCCCTCCCTCCCCCCGCCCCCGGTGTGTGTGTGTGGGGGGGGAGCGGGTGTTGGGAAGAGAAATGAAACCGAAACCCCGGGTCACGGACCACAAGTCCCAGGAAGCTCCGGGGCCGCCACGGCCACAGGCTCCTGCCACCCTCCCTTCCCCTCCCCTCCCCTCTCCACCCCACCCCACCCCACCCCACCCCACCCCGCCGTGTCCGTTCTCGGTCGGTCTCATTCTCTCACCCACCCCTACCCGATCAGCCCTCCACCCTCCCTCCGTCTAGGAAATTCGGGCGGGGTTATCCTATGAAAGTCGTGCAAACATCTCAGATAGATTTCAAAGAGAGGCTTGAGCTAGATCCAAAAAAATAGTAATAATAATTTTTTTTTTAAAAGGA
This sequence comes from Sorex araneus, assembly GCF_027595985.1. Lineage (NCBI taxonomy): Eukaryota > Metazoa > Chordata > Mammalia > Eulipotyphla > Soricidae > Sorex > Sorex araneus. The sequence continues at coordinate 114,315,774 of NC_073306.1, forward strand.
AAGCAGGCAAGCAAAAGCAAGTGAGCAAGCAAAAGCAGGCCAAAGAATAGACCCTGAGCACCGTCAGAACAGAGCAGAAAAGCCGGGCCTGGATCTGGGTGGTGCAATAGGAGCACGGGTGGAGGGATGGGCCCTGGATCATGGTAGAACTGATTGAAACGTGAGCACGAAAGTGTGTAAGTCTGTCACTGTCCCTCACGGTGTTTCATTAAAAAAAAATTTCTTTTTTAAAAAGGAAAGCAGGCAAGCCAGCCAGTCAGCCAGCCAGCCAGCCAGCCAGCCAGCCAGCAAGCAAGCAAGCAGGCCCGCAGGCCCACGGGCAGGAAGGCAAGCAAGAAGAGGGTTGGCAGGCAGCCGGCAGGCCGGCAAGCAGGCAGGCAGGCAGGCAGGCAGGCAGGCAAGCAAGCAAGCAAGGAAGGAAGCAGGCAAGCAAAAGGGTAGACCCTGAGCACCTGCAGTACACAAGGGTCTTCCCTTGTAGGGCCTGGATCTCGGTGTTGGAAAATGGGCCCGGGTGGTGGAGGGGTGGCACTGGTTCATGGTAAGACCGAAATGTGAGCAGGAAAGTGTGTAAGTCAGCCACTCTAGCTCACGGTGATTCACTAAAAAAAAATTTAATAAGTAAGTAAGTAAATAAATAAATAAGTAAATAAATAAGGAAAGCAGGCAAGGAAAAGCAAGTATGCAAGCCAAATCAAGAGAGCGAGCAAAAGAGTAAGCAGCAAAAGCAAGCAAAAGAGTAAGAGGAAGCAAGCAGGCAAGCGAGAAGGCAGGCAGGCAGGCAGGCAGGCAGGCAAGGAAGGAAGGAAGCAAGGAAGGAAGGAAGGAAGCAAGCGGGCCAAGGAGTAGACCCTGAGCGGCCTCAGTACACAAGGGAAAAAGCAGGGCCTGGATCTCGGTGGCGGAGAATGGGCCCGGGTGGTGGAGAGGGGGGACTGGATCATGGTACGACGGAAACGTGAGCACGAAAGTGTGGAAGTCTGCCAGGGTCCCTCACGGTGATTCATTAAAAAAAATTTAGTTAGTAGGTAAGTAAGTAAGTAAGTAAGTCAGTCAGTCAGTCAGTCAATAAGTCAATAAGTAAGTAAGTCAGTAAATAAATAAATAAATAAATAAATAAGGGAAGCAGGCAAGGAAAAGCAAGTATGCAAGCCAAAGCGAGTGAGCGAGTAACAGCGTAAGCAGCAAAAGCAAGCAAAAGAGTAAGAGGAAGCAAGCAGGCAAGCGAGAAGGCAGGCAGGCAGGCAGGCAGGCAGGCAAGGAAGGAAGGAAGCAAGGAAGGAAGGAAGCAAGCGGGCCAAGGAGTAGACCCTGAGCGGCCTCAGTACACAAGGGAAAAAGCAGGGCCTGGATCTCGGTGGCAGAGAATGGGCCCGGGTGGTAGAGAGGGGGGACTGGATCATGGTACGACGGAAACGTGAGCACGAAAGTGTGGAAGTCGGCCAGGGTCCCTCACGGTGATTGATAAAAAAATTTCTTAAAAATAAGTAAGTCAATAAGTAAGTAAATAAATAAATAAGGAAAGCAGGCAAGGAAAAGCAAGTATGCAAGCCAAAGCGAGTGAGCAAGCAACAGCGTAAGCAGCAAAAGCAAGCAAAAGAGTAAGAGGAAGCAAGCAGGCAAGCGAGAAGGCAGGCAGGCAGGCAGGCAGGCAAGGAAGGAAGGAAGCAAGGAAGGAAGGAAGCAAGGAAGGAAGGAAGCAAGCGGGCCAAGGAGTAGACCCTGAGCGGCCTCAGTACACAAGGGAAAAAGCAGGGCCTGGATCTCGGTGGCGGAGAATGGGCCCGGGCGGTTGGAGGGGTGGGACTGGACCATGGTACGACGGAAACGTGAGCACGAAAGTGTGTAAGTCGGCCACTGTCCCTCACGGTGATTCATTTAAAAAATATATATAAAAAAGTAATAAAAAAAGGAAGGAAATCAGGCGAGTCATCAAAGCAAGGAAGGAAGGAAGGAAGGAAGGAAGGAAGGAAGGAAGGAAGGAAGGAAGGAAGGAAGGAAGCAAGCAAGCAAGCAAGCAAGCAAAAGG